>NW_006443566.1:180070-223376 GCF_000325575.1 Pteropus alecto
TAATAAATACAGTAAAGTTGCAGGATACGAAATTAATGTACTAAAATCCATAGCATTCCTACACACTAACAATTAAATTTCAGAAAAAAAATTGAAAAAAATTTCATTTGCAACAAAAAGAATAAAATACATAAACTTAACAAAACATCTGAAGGACCTATATACTGAAAAACATAAGACATAATTAAAAGAAATTGAAGGAAGACACAAAGAAATGAAAGATATTCTGTGTTCATGGATTGGAAGAATCAACATACTTAAAATGACCTTATTGCCTAAAGCATTATACAGGCTTAATGCAATCCCCATCAAAATCCCAGTGGCATTTTTTTAAAGAAATAGAACAAAAAATCATCAGATTTGATGGAAGAACAAAAGATCCCAAGTAGCCAAGGCAATCCTGAGGGAAAAGAACAAGGCTGGAGGCATCGCTCTGCCTGACATCAGTTTATTCTACATAGCGTCAATAATTAGAACAGCATGTTATTGGCAAAAAAACAAAAACAAAAAAAAAAAACAGACACAGACCGATACAACAGAACTGAGAGTCCAGAATTAAACCCCCACATATATGAGCAAATTATTTTCAGCGAAGGAGCCAAAAACAATTTTGGTGCAAATGAACAGTAGTCTAGGTTCATTTGCATGTGACTTTCCAATTTTCCCAGCCTCATTTATTGAAGGGGCTTTCTTTTCTCCATTCTAACTCAAAGTGGATCAAAGACCTGAATATAAGACCTGAAATGATAAATTGTACAGGAGAAAACATAGGTACTGAACTCATGGACCTTGGACTTAAAGGGAATTTTATGAATTTGACCTCAAGGGCTAGGGAAGTAAAAGCAAAAATAAATGAATGGGGCTATATCAAACTAACGGCTTCTGCACATTCACGAGAAACCATCAAAAAGACAAAGAGGCAGCCATCTGAATGGGAGAAGATATTTGCAAACAACGCTTACAATAAGGGGCTAATATCCAAAATATACAAAGAACTCGTACAATGCAGCAACAATAAAAAAAAATCCAGTTTAAAAATGGGCAGTAGACCTGAAAAGACACTTCTCACAAGACATACAAATGGCCAAGAGACATATGAAAAGATGCTCAGCTTTACTCGTTATTAGGGAAATGCAAATCAAAACCACAATGAGATACCACCTCACACCTGTTAGAATGGCTATCATCAACAGGACAAGTAATAAGTGTTGGAGAGGCTGTGGGAAAAAATAACCCTCACACTTCTGGGAATGTAAATTGGCACGGCCACTATGGAAAACAGTACGGAGGTTCTTCAAAAATTATGAATAGAACTACAATATGACCCAGCAAACCCTCTTCTGGGTATTTACCCCCAAAATTCGAAAACATCTGTAAAGATATATGCACCCCCATGCTCATAGCAGCGTTATTCACAGTGGCCAAGACATGGAAATAATCAAAGTGTCCATAGATGATTGGATAAAGAAGATGTGGTACATATATACAATGCAGTATTACTCAGCCATAAGAAAAGATGAAATACTGCTATTTGTGACGACATGGATGGATCTTGAGATTATCATGCTAAACGAAATAAATCAGAAAAAGTTGAGAAACATGATTTTACTTGTAGGTAGGGTATAAAACTGAAAGCAACAAACAAGACAAAACAGACTCATGGTTAGTGGTTAGTAGAGGGAAAGGGAGTAGGTAAATAAGGGTAAAGGGAGTCAAATATAAGGTGACAGAAGGAAACAACTTTGGGTGGTGAACACACAATGCAACATATGGATGATGTATTATTGAACTTTATACTTGAATCCTATATAATTTTATTAACCAATGTCGCCGCAATAAATTTAAAGTCAAAAAATAAATACTTCATGGATATAATAAACTTAATATGTATTTATAGAAAATAAAATTTATACAGATACATCTATTAAATAAAACATGTATCATTCACATCTTGTATAACATTTTTATTTTGTCCACTGGAGCTATCACATTCTGAAAGAGTTTTATTAAGGGTATTGCGATAGATGATTTTATCAAGTTTCTATAGCTCTAGAAGTTTTAGCTTTATGTTATTTAGTTCATGCAGAAACAATGTATATATTCTTTATGATTGTATCTTTTATTATTACACAATACTTGCTTTTTGTCTTGGTTAGTTTGGGCCTCAAATTTTGCCTAATTTGATAATATTGCAGCCATGGATTTTTTTTTATTTCATTAAAAAATTTTTTAAAAGAAGAATGTAGATAATGTAGATATGTTATAAGGAATAATATGACAAACATGCATTGAAGTCCTACTGTGTGTGCGTGTGTAAAATTTATTTTTGGAGATGTCAGTTCCTATATAAACCAGACTTGGTGATAAAATTGAAAGCAGACTTTAGACATTCTCTTCCAACTTTTGAAAAATTTGAAGACTATGCAAAATACAGGAATTCAGATTTGTTTTCAAACTCTCTTAAGTGTGAGCCCAAAAGAGTTGTGGCCTGGAGTGGGGTCAAAAGAAGGTGAACAAAATTATAAAAACCTTACTTTTAAATAGGAATTACCAAAATTCACTTAGTTCCAAATGATGCAAACATTGGAAATCCCATTGCATAAAGATGCAAACATTGGAAATCCCATTTCAAGCTCCAGTGTTAAATATCATTTGTATAAATTACTTCTTAGATGTGTCAGTTATCTAGATGGGAGGAATCCTTCCACGATGTATATGTATATGATGTACACTTTAAATATCTTACAGTTATATCTGTCAATTATACCCTAATAAAGCTTGTTGAGGGGAGGAAGCTTTTCTTTTTTCAAGATGGATCTTGATTCAAAAGGATTATAGTCCCTAGACTCATTTGAAAAGAAATTAAAATCAGTAATTTATAAAATTTTATTGAATTTTAGATCCTCTTTGATTTAAATTGAAAAGAAAACCAATCTTATTTTGTGGATAGGTGGAGAAATTTCCATCCATATGGCATCAAATGTTTTCATAAACCTGGAAATGCAACAAAGATACAATCGCTAGTGAAAAAAATAGTGGATGTCACTTTCATTCACAGAACTACTTTTAATTGCTTAAAACCCAGATTAGACGAGTTCCCTACTTTCATGGAATTTGTATTCTAGTAGGATGAGACAGAAAATAAAATACATTTAGACCTTGAAAGTTTTTTCTGGGTCAAATCCACATCATAGAATACTTGCTTCCTGCAGAAAAAGGCACATACATTGTTTTGTTCCGCCATTAAGATATGAACATTCCTTGAAAGTGAATTTATTATTGTAGTTTAGCTCTTGAGCTTGCCCATTTCTATTGCTAGGATCACACGGCTTGAGATAAGACCTGAGATTGTAAAGACGGCAATACAAAAAATAAAAAACTTTTGATTTTCGTCAGGATGTTACAAGGAAGGTGGAGAGTATCAAGATCAACTTCAACTTTGCTGTTCTCTAAATTTTGAAATTTAGCTATTAGATTTGTAAAGTGTGTTCAGAGGAGAATTGTAGCCTGCCATATCAGACCATTTCTCCGCACACTCATGTTTGGGGAACAATATGAGTGATGGTATATCTGAATAATCAAGTAAATAATAACAAATTGAGATTCTGTATTTTATTCCTTTCATATTCATGTGCTAAATAATACTATGATCATAAAAAATTGAATTAGTTATTTTTAAAGGAAAATTACATATTATATATATGAGCATTTTCTATAAGAAATGTTTGTAGTTATTTTCTTTTACTAGTCCAATAAAAGAGAAAAGGCAGGGTATAAATGTGATTGCACAATCAACACTTCTAGATGAGATCTTTCATTTCTCCATGAGGTGGCAGCAGCTCTTCACTTATCTGAGGATTCCTGCAGAGAAGGTCAGGTTCATAGCCTTAGAAACTGTCCAATTGAGAATTTTTACAGGCTGTGTTGTGTGTATGTACCAGATCTCTCCTCTCTCTCTCTCTCTCTCTCTCTCTCTCTCTCTCTCTCTTCCTCTTCTCCCCTCCTTCCTTCTCCTCACCGCCCCCCTTTTTTTTCTTTTTTTTCTTGACAAACTTCAGCCACAGATCGCCTTCTTATTACTTCTTATTAGATCCAAGTCTTTCTGTTCTGAAATGGCCTGCTTATGCTGAAGTCAACAGACAGAACTTCACCATTCACTGAAGATCACTTGGCTGAAGGTGGAGACATTGAAAGCATAAGTGAACTTGCATTTTAGAAGACAGGATTGCTTCCTTCCTATGCTTAGCCTTTACCTTTTTAAAGAGAAGTTTCTGGGATTGAACAGAGGCAATACAGTAGAATGAATATGCCACCAATATTTTGTACAACTGAGTTAATTTAAAGCTTTAAGTGACTTATTTATTTTCTTTTATATTTTTGCTTTAAAGTCATTTTAGAGCTTAAAGATGAGACTGTATTAGGCTTCTTTTTGTTAGGAGCGAGAACTGTATTCTGGAAACACTCAGTTAAAATAAAGGATTTAAAATTGCACTTCATTTTCCACCAAACTTTTAAAACTAAATTGTTCGATGATTTTGACTCCAGTATATTGAATACACTTAATTCTAATAGGCTTCCTTCTCCAAATGTTTCAAATTATAAGACAATCCTGTCATTGTATTCTTCATCAGAATCTGGCACGACCTCTCTTTCTCCGCTTACTTTGCTTAAATGACACAATTCCTGGACCGAGTCATGACAGACATGCCTGATATAAATATATGTTTATAATGTTGGAGTCATTTTTAGAAGATTCAGAAAGTCTTTTTACAGCTAATTTTCTTGATCATACTTGCCACTTTAAAAATGTTGGGTTTTTTTTTTGTAATAACATCTACGTTTTTATTGGTAATATTTCTATTTCTTTAATTTTTGCTTCTATATTGATTTATTTCTCCTACATTTTTATAGACTTTATTTTTTACAGCAGTTTTAGGTTCTCAGCAAAAAAAGAACCGAGGTCCTGTATACCCCCTACCCTACATATGCACAGCCTCCCCTCCTATCAATATCCTATACCAGCTATTTTTTCTGTTATTGATTTCTAGTTTAATTCCAATGTTGTCTGAGAGCATGCATGATTTCTGTTCTTTCAAATTTGTTATGATATGTTTTATGGCCTGGAATGTGGTCTATCTTGGTGACTGTAGGTAAGTCTGAGAAGAATCTATATTTTGCTCTTGTTAGATGACACAGTGTGTGGGTATCAAGTATATCCAGTTGCTTGATGGTGCTGTTGAGTTCGACTACATCCTTACTGATTATCTGCTGGATCTATTTCTGATTCAGGAATGTTGAGATCTCCAACTATAATAAACACATCTATTTCTCCTTGCAATTGTATCAATTTTTGCCTTATGCATTTTGATGCTGTTGTTAGGTGCGTACACATTAAGGGTTATGTCTTCTCGGAGAATTCATCCCATTGTCATTATCTAATGCCCCTGTTTATCCATGATAATTCTCCTTACTTTGAAGTCTGCTCTTTCTGAAATTAATAATGCTACTCTTGCTTTTGTTTAGCATTAGCATCATTTATCTTTTCCCATTCCTTTACTTTTAATTTATATGTGTCTTTATATTTAAAGGGGGTTACTTAAAAACAACTTACAGTTAGGTCTGGTTTTTTATTTACTCTGACAATCTGTTTATTAATTGGTACTTTTAGATCTTTGATTTTCAAAGATTATTGATATAGTTTGATTAATTTCTACCGTATTTGTTTCTGTTTTTGTTGTCCTTGCTCTTTGTTCTTATTTTTGTCTTTTTCTGTCTTTTGTGGGTTTAATTAAACATTTCATATGATTCCACTTTCTTTCTTAGTTTATTAATTATACTTCTTTTTAAATTTTTTTTAGTAGTCACCTTAGAGTTTGAAATATACAATATATAATTACTACTAATCCAAGTCTACTATCGAATAACACTGTGCTACTTCGCAGGTGGCACAAGTTCCTTCTAAAAACAAAATATTCCTAATTCTTCCCCCTTATACCTTGTATCACTGGTATGATTCATTGCACTTATACATAAGCATACACAAAAGCATACATAATCAAATGCATTGTGGCTGCTGTTATTTTGAACAAACTTATGTTAGATCAAATAAGAAAAATAAAAGCTTTTATTTTACCTTCACTATTCATCTTTCTATGTTCTTCCTTTCTTCATGTATATCTGAGTTTTTGACGTATGTTATTTTCCTTCTCTAAAGAACTTCTTTTAATATTTCTCACAAGACAGGTTTACTTGCAACAAATTCTCTCAATTTTTGTTTGAGAAAGTCTATTTCTCCTTCACTTTTGCAAGATAATTTTGTAGGAAAGAGACTTTGGGGTGAATTTGTTTTCTTAATACTTTAAATATTTTATTCCACTCTCTTCTTGCTTGCATGGTTTCTGAGAAGTTTGATATAATTCTTATCTTTGCTCCTCTATAAGTAAGATTTCAAGATTTTTTATCTTTGATATTTTGCAGTTTTAAAATGATTTGCCTAGATATAGGTTTTTATTTTGTTTTGTGTGCATTTATTCTGCTTGATGTTCTCTGAGCTTCCTGGGCCTCTGGTTTGGTGTATGACTTTAATTTGGGGAAAATTCTCAGTCATTATTGTTTCAAATATTTCTGCTGTACTTTTCTCCTCCCTCTAGTCTTTCCATTATGTATATGTTATACCTCTTGTATTTGGCCCACAGTTCTCGGATATTGTTTTATTTCTTTTACTCTTTTTTTCTCTTTGCTTTTGTGTTTAGTATGTTTCTGTTGACATATTCTCAAGCTCCGTGATTATCTTCTCAGCCATATTCATTCTACTAATGAGCACGTCAAAGGCATTATTAATTTCTGTTATAGTGTTTTTGATCTCCAGCTTTTTGTTGTTTAATAGTTATTTGATTAACTGATAAGGAAAGTTGGCAATCACTTTTCTTTTTCTGATTTTTTTTCATAGTGGTAAAAATATATAGAAATTTACCATCATAGCCATTTTTAAGTGTAAAGTTCAGTGGTATTTAATACATTCATAATATTGTGCAACTATCACCAGCATCCATCTCCATAACTCTTTGTATCTCTTAAAATTGAAATTACTAGTACAAAGAGGTAGAACCTAAAAGATAATAGAGGAATTAAAATAGAATATTCAAAATACCTGATTGACCTAAAAGAAGTAAGAAAGGAGCAAATGTCAGATGCAAAAATAGAAAACATGTAGTAAACCCAAACCTAATCATATTGTAAAGTAAAAAAACTAAACACTAATTAAGTACGAGAGATTGTCGGACAGGATAAACAAACAGTCTTTAACTATAACTCTACATAAACTTTAAATATAAAAACAGATAGATAGGTTGAAAATAAAACATACCATTTAGATAGTGAGGTTAAAAAAGCTAGTGATTTATATTAATATAAGAAAAGTAGACCTCAAAACAATAAAATAGATAAAGAGTAATACTTAATGATAAGTCAGGAAGCCATAAGACTCATGAATGTGTACGTATCCAAAACAGCTTCAAAATACATGAAGTTAAAACTAACAAAACTAAAGGGAGAAATAGAAAAATACACAGCCATAGCTAGAGATTTTAATACCCCTCTCTCAGAACTTATTTTTTGAAGTATGTAAAAAATAAGAATGACACAAAAAATTGAACAGTAGCAACCCCTTTTATTAAACACTATCTCAAGAACTGCAGAATATATATTCTTTTAAAAAGCACATGAAATATTTACCAAAATAGACGATATCCTGGACCATAAAACGAGTCTCAATAAATTTCAAAAGAATGAAATCTTAGAATATATTCTCAGACCTCAATACAGTAAAAACAGAAATCAGTAACAAGAAAATTTCTAGAAAATTTCTAGCTTCCTGGAAGTTAGAGTACATTTCTGTAGGGCCTATGAGTCAAAAAAGAAATTATAAGAAAAATTGGAAAATATTTCAAACCGAATAATGAAAACACAATATATCAAGATTTGTGGGATGTACGTCATGCAGTTTAGAGGGAAATATATAGGTTTAAATGAGTGATTAGTAAAGAAGAAATGTTTAAAATCAGCAATCTAAGTTTCCACTTTAAGTTAGGAAAAGAATAAATTAGGTAAATAGAAGGGGAGAAATGATCACGATAAGAGCAATATAAATGGAATAGGAAACAAAAACCTAGAGAAAATTATCAAATACTACCTTTCATTCTTGGAATGAAATTTTAAAAAGATTAATAAATTCAGTAAACCCTTAGCAAGACTAATAATGAAAAAAGAGAAAATAATTATTAATATCAGAAATGAAAAAAGGAGCATCACCAGATCCTACAGAGATTATAAGAATGAGGGCCTACGCTACTGGAGCAAATTTGAGAATGTAAGATTTGTACAACCACTTTGAAAATAATTTTGTCACCCCCCCAGTTTTATTGAGATATAGTTGACATGTAACATTGTATTAAAGTGTACAATCTAATGATTTGATATTTATATATTGCAAAATGTGTATTGCACAATAATTTAGTTAACATTTATTATACCTCATATAGTTAGAATTTTTTCTTGTGATGAGAACTTTTATGAGCTACTTTCTTAGCAACTTTCAAATATACAATATAATGTTAACTATAGTCACCATGCTGTACAGTACGTCCAGAATTTACTTATAACTGCAAGTTTGTACCTTTTAACTACCTTCATCCAATTCCCTGACCCTCACTTCTGGCTACCACCAATCTTTTCTATTTTTATGAGTTTGGTTTTTTAAATTCCACATGTAAGTGAGATCATGTAATATTTTTCTTTCTGTCACTGGCTGATTTCACTTAGCATAATGCCCTCAAGATCCATCTATGTTGTTGCAAATGGCAGGATTTCCTTCTTTATTACGGCTGAATAATATTCCATTGTGAACGCGCGCGCGCGCGCGTGTGTGTGTGTGTGTGTGTGTGTGTGTGTGTGTGTATATATACCCAGAAGTAGAATTGCTAGATCATATAATAGTCCTATTCTAAAAGGAGGAACTTCCATGCTGTTTTCCATAGTGGCTGCACCAATTTACATTCCCACCAGCAGTGTATAAGGGTTCCTTTTCCCCCACAACCTCTCCAACACTTGTTATTACTTGTCCTGTTGATGATAGACATTCTAATAGATGTGAGGTGGTATCTCATTGTGGTTTTGACTTGCATTTCCCTAATGATTAGTGATATTGAGCAAATTTTCATGTACCTATTGGCCATTCATATATCTTCTCTGGGAAAACGTCTGTTGAGATCCTTTGACCATTTTTAAATTGGATTTAAAATTTGCTTTTATTTTTAAAGTTTTGCTATTGAGTTGTATGAGTTCTTTATATATTTTGATATTAACTCCTTATCAGATAAATGATTTGCAATTATTGTTTTCCCTTCTGTAGTGTGCCTTTTCATTTTGTTGATGGTTTCTTTTGCTATTCAGATATAGTGCCATTTGTTAATTTTTTATTTTTGTTGATTGTGGTTTTGTTATCAAAATACAAAAAACCATCACTAAATCTGATGTCAAGGAACTTACCCTTCATGTTTTCCTCTAGGAAAACATATGATTTTTAGTCTTACATTTAAATCTTTAATCAATTTTGAGTCCATTTTTGTGATTGGTGTAAGATAGGAATCTAGCTTTATTCTTTTGAATGTGGCTGTTCAGTTTTCCCAGTACCATTTATTGAAGAGACTGTCTTTTCTCCATTGAATATTCTTGACTCCCTTGTCAAATATTAGTTGACCATATATGCTTGGGTTTATTTCTGGGCTCTTGATTCTGTTCCATTTGTCTATGTGTCTGTTTTTATGCCAGTACCATACTGTTTTGATTACTGTAGCTTTATAATGTAGCTTGAAATCAGGAAGTGTGATGCCTTCTGCTTTGTTCTTCTTTTTCAGGATGGCTTTGGTTATTAAGACTCTGTTGAGGTTTCATATATATTTTAAGATTTATTTTTTTCTTCTATAAAACATACCATTGAAATCTTGATAAAGATTGCATTGAATGTATAGATGGCTTTGGGTAGTATGAGCATTTTTTTTTTAGTATGGACATTTTAACAATATTAATTCTTCCAGCCCATGAGCATAGAATATCTTTCTATTTATCTGTGTCTTCTTCAATTTATTCCATTAATATCTCATAGTTTCAGTGTACAAATCCTTCACCTTAGTTAAATTTATTTCTAGGTGTTTTGTTCTTTTTGATACAAATGTAAATGGGATTTTAAATAATTTCTCTTTCTGATATTTCACTGTTAATGTAAAGAAACACAACTGATTTTTTATATTGATTTCGTATCCTGCAACTTTATTTATGAGTTCCAACTGGTTTTTTTGTTGTTGTTGTTGTTTTTGGTGGAGTCTTTAGTGTTTTCTATATATAATATCATGTCTTCTATAAGTGGAGACAGCTTTGCTTTTTTATTTCTGATTTGAATAGCTTTTATTTATTTTCTTGTTTGATTGCCTTGGTTAGGGTTTCCAATGCTATGTTGAATGAAAATGATGAGATTGGACATCCTCGTGTATTTCCTGATATTAGAGGAAAAGCTTTTAGTTTTTCACCAGTCTAATGTTAGCTGTGTGCTTGTCACATATGTGGAGGTACATGCTCTCTATACCCAGTTTGTTGAGAGTTTTTATCATGAATAAATCTGGAATTTTCTTTTAGAGTTATACATTTATCTATCCTATAAACCACCACTTTCAAACATAAAAGAACTTATACAGAATACTCATATTGATTCACAATAATCCTAAATTGGAAATGAGCCACATGTCCACCTACAGGAAGATAGCAAAAAAAAGAAAGAAAGAAAGAAAAGTGGTACATTCTCACCATGGAGTACTACTCTGAATTAGAAAAGGAGGGAATGAATACTATATGCAAAAAGTGGATGAATCTAATCCAATATTGAATGAAAGAAGCCAGACATTGATGTTTGATTTCACTTATGTGAATTTCAAGGACAGGCAAAACTAATCCGTGGTTATGGAAATCAGGAGGTTAGAGATTGATTGAAGGGAACGCAAGGAAACATTTTCCAAAACTCATTGAATTGTCCACCTAAAATCTGTGCATTTCACTCTACATAAATTATACCTCAGTAAAAAAGTGATGTCTCTCCTTTCTTACTTAAAACTGCATACCCAAATGTCCATAGTGGGGCATAGTTTGTGATCATTTGCCACCATCTTTTCACTCATCTAACCTGCTTAGCGTGAGCATTGTTAGTGTGCCATACTGACTATGATAACTAGTCTCATTTCTCAGTCCTTATTTTTCTCAGCAGTGACTTGTTTATAGGGCTTCCTATGCTCATGAGTTTAACTATGTCTCCCTATTACACAGAAGGTACTTCTCTTATTTGTATCTTTTTAACAAAATGTATTTTCTGCTTTGATTATGTTTTGGCTGATGTTAGTAGTGCCAATGTGTTAATATTTACCTGGTTTATTTGTTTCCACTCCATTGTTTTCCATTTTTGTGTCATTTTATTATGTGTTTACAGTTCTGTAAACAGCAAACAGCTGAATGTCAGTTTTGTTTCTGTTTTTAGGTCAGACTAAGAATCTCTGTCTTTTCTGTTCATTTGTTTTTGTTGGACTTAACCCATTTATTTTTACTTCAGTAATTGATATATTTAGTATTATACCTCTTACCTTGGTGTATGTTTCCCATTTATTGTACTTTCTTTTTAACATATTTTCTTTCTTTCTTGTCTTCTTTCCTCCCTCTTCCCCATCCTTTCATTCCTCCTTTCATCCCTTCTATCCTTCCTTTTCCAATATTTTTGTAGTTTGAGTTATACATCTTATTATTATTCAAATTAATAACATTTTATATTTCTATAAACATTGGCAATCCATCTTTTTTACCTGCCTCTCATAACCGGAACAGTCAGGAATTTTGGCATACTTCAAGCCCCCTCTTTGCCTACCCATTGACATTATTTTCTGAAAAGCATGTTAAATTATAGTTTCAAATTTTTATTATTGTAAAACCATGATTTCTCTACTTTTAGAGAAATGGTTTCTTAAGTTGTATTATGTTTCAAAACCATTAGAATAAAAAATGTCATGATTATACCCATTTCTTTACTTTCCCTTATTTTCTGAATTCCATGATGGCTTTATTCTAACTTTTTGTGTGTGTGTGAAGAACATAATCTAGTAATTCCTTAGGAATGGGTTTCATGAGAAGTGAACTTTCAGAATCTTTGTAATCAGAAAATATATACTTTTTGCCTTCAAAATTATATGACGATTTGGTTCTGTATTTGAATTCTAAGTTTAAATTATTTTACTACAGAAATAATATTGCAGTATGGACTTCTTGCATATGTGCAGTTACATGCTAATCTACTTAAATATATTTGCAGGTAACATGTTTTGAATATATTACATGCTAATCTACTTAAATATATTTGCAGGTAACATGTTTTTCTTTCCTCCCTTCCTTTCTTTTTCATTCTTCCTTTATTTCTTGAAACCTACAACTTTGTCCTTGTCAAAAATTTCAATAAGATTTATATGATGTGCCTTTCTCCCCACAACTGCTAGACTTTCAGTGGACTCATCTATTTTCCTTGCCTCTTAATCTTTTCCTCTTAATTCATTACTTTTTAAATTTTTCACTTAATGCAGAAAAATCCCTCAGCTTGTATTTCCAGGTTAACAATATGATCTTCACTTACTTCCATTGTATAATTCAACTCATATAGTGAGATTTTTTTTGTGAAGTTAGAGAATGACTATCGTTCCTAGTGTCCAGCCACTCTTGATCACTTTTTCATACCGACTCTTTGTTGTTGTAATATCCTCTCATCTCTCTGGGGATACTAATGATTATTTTGCAGTTTCTTCTGGTCTATTTTGTAAATTGTTTTCTCTAATGTTAGTTCTTTTTCATGTTGTTGATTTTGCTCAGGTACTTGGCAGTTCTTGGGTATATGTTTATATTAATGAAGAGAGATTTTAATTTCAGTGCTTTTAGGTGATGAGTACCCCTTCAGCAAGTTGAGAATTTTTGTTTTCCTAGAAATGAATATAGATTCCCAAAGTTGTGCAGAAAAGTTGAGGAGGATGTGCATGAAGATGAGTTTTTCTTACCTTATGTGGTTACCTTGTCTTGTGGGCGCAGGGCTCCCATTCTTCTCAGCTGAAATGTATGTAGGATACTACTCCATTTCTATGGCCCCAGTATTTTTAGCTCTGAGAATCTTTTATATCAGAGCTCATAATTTATGCAGAGGAATATACTTTCAGCATTAAAAAAAAAAAGAAAGAAACAAGTTTCCCTTATAGTCACATAGTAATCATAGAAGCATGAACTTTGAAGTCTGGAAGGCCCATCAAGAGTTGAAGAAATGGCATTATAAATCAGTAACTTTCATTAGGATGAAGAGATGTATTAGTTTCCTATCGCTGCAGTAACAAATGACTGAAAACTTAGTAGGTTAAAACAACACAGATTTATTCTCTTATAGTTGTGAAGGTCAGAAGTCCTAAAATCAAGGTGTTGACAGGGCCATATTCCTTCTAGAGGCTCTGGGGAGAATCCATTTTCGTGCTGTTTTTCTGGTTTCTAGAGGCCGCCTGTATCCTTTGGATCATGACCCTTCATCTTCAGAGCCAACAGTGCAGTATCTTCAAATATCTCTCTGTCTGACCTCGGCTTCTGTAATTATATGTCTATCTTTAAGTCTGATCCCCCTTCCCCTCTCTTATTAGAACCCTTGTGATTACATTGAGCCTACTCAGGTAATATAGCATTATCTCTCCACCTCAAGATCTTTAACTAAATCAATTTTGCAAAGTCCTTTTTGCCATGTAAGGTGACATATTCACTGGTTCTGAGAGTTAGAATGTGGGCATTTTGAGGGATCATTATTCTCCCTCCCTTAGGAGGCTAAGAGGTTTCTGTCTTGGGGCTGATGAGGCTTAGCAGTGAGTGGCCTCAAGAGCAGGTAAGGAGGAGGCATCCTAGGTTTGGGGT
The DNA here is from genome assembly GCF_000325575.1 of Pteropus alecto. Classification (NCBI taxonomy): domain Eukaryota; kingdom Metazoa; phylum Chordata; class Mammalia; order Chiroptera; family Pteropodidae; genus Pteropus; species Pteropus alecto. Next base: position 194,087 of record NW_006443566.1, read on the forward strand.
AGATTTCTGATTACTCCTCTGCCCTTCCTATGTTGGTCTTCCCACTTCCTCCACTTAACTCCCACCACTCCCACTATCCTTACTGAGCCCATTTTTTCCTTTCTTTGTTCCTTGCTGTTCAACACTAATATCTCAAAGTTATCCTGCAGTGATGCAGAAGCCCTACTACCCAATTAACACAATTCAAAGGATAAATGTCAACATTTATACCAAGTATTGTCAGACAAAATATAAAAAGTAGGTAGGCTTCTTTATGGATTCTGTAAGAGTCTGTAAAAATCCAATTTATGTACTAGAAATGACTACATATGTTATACAATCGAAATACCTCTACAGAATCCCAAAATGTGCATGTGTTGGGCCTGCATTTAATCTAGGGTCGTCTCTTTAGATTATAATGTGAAATGCACTTTTGAGATCTTTGATGAAAACCACATGGCAGAGCTTTGCCACTTAGCCGTAGAATGGGGTAGGCCCTCTGCCTACACAATGTGTCCTGTGTAGCTTTCATGTTTGATGGATGGCCTGATTTTCTGTGTATATAACAGATGCATCTTTCTGAAACAGTGAAATCTGATGATAGAGCCCATATTTAATATATTTAACTGGAGTTGTTGATAGAATTAAACACTTATTAGCAAAGGATGCCATCCATTCTCTACATTAAAAACAGAGGGGTTTCTTTTTTTATTTTTATTGTTGATCTGGCCAATGTTCTTTCCACAAACTGTGCTCCCAAGAAAGGGCGGACAAGCAAAAGAACAGATACATCATTCCAGGACAACCTAGTTTCAGCATATACCGACTAGGTCTTCTTTTTTCTGCGTCCTTTTCTTCATTTTCATTACATGGACACCAGAGTCATCTTATCATCAACATTATATCTTGATTCTATTCTATAGTTTTTGTCTTCTGCTTTTTTTTTTTTTTTTGCTTAAAATGAGACTAGGTCCAGGAGGCTTTTTGAGTCTCTACAGTTTGAAGGGTTTTAGTATATCAAGTATGGAGTCTTAAAATCAAAATTGGTCTTTATTGACATGATAAAGCTCCACCTTGGCTCCTTGAGAGGTGTTACTGTTCTGGTTATAGATGGGCTTTGTTGCCAGTCTCTCAAAAAGCAGAAAGGTGAGAAAAAACAGCATCTAGTGTTCATATAACTCTTATATTGCTAAGGACTAAAATCTAAGTTTTGAGAGGAAGTAATCACCCTAGCAAGATTTACTTGCTTTTTTTTTTGAAACATTTCCCCCAAGATTCACTGAGTTTTCTCCAGTTTTGGCAACTTCTATTTCTGCATAATTTAGTGAGATTTCATTTTTAAAAAATTCTTGAAGACCTATTACTAGAAGAGAATTCTTGCTTGGGTACAACATTTAAGAAGAGCACAATAAGACAGCTTTCCAGAGCAATATCATCATATTTTTGAGCCCTGCATGCCAGAAACACAAGATTGTCATATGAGAAACACAAGTAAGGGATTTTTTTCTGGAAACCAATAGCAATAACAGCAAAAATCCCTTCAACTGCAAAAAATTAAATAGATTATAATTAAGGAAATATTTAAAACAAAATCCAGCTGTTAATCTAAATGCTGATGTTTTTATCCTGTTTCTAATAGCTTTGGATTGAAAAGACTCAAAGAGAACATTACACCCCGGAGTAAAATCAAAACTCATTAATTGTATCATTTTCATCTAGAGTCTCCTGCACAGAGGTGCATTCTGGCTGGTCCTATAATTGTCATAGTAATAGTAAAAGTAACAAAAGAGGCACTATTGAACAATTAGAACTTAATGTCATCCTAGAACATTTTATAAGCTCAAATATTTGTTGCAAGAATTGATCAATTGAGAAATACTAGGATGAAATTTAATGACATCTATTTTCAAATAAATTACACAGTTTAAAGTTATTTTAAGAAAATTAGAAATGTAGATAACCAAGGAATATGAACATATAAGAGCAAGCTTACATATTACTGATTTCGATTCTTAACCCCCAAACCACTCTCAAAAGAAAGATCAAAGAAATAAAATTTGGGGGATAAAATAAGACAAGTCATGAATTTAGAAAAATGTCAATTACCTTATACAAAGGTCATGTAATTCCTGGTGCATACATTACAGTTTTGATCAAGTACGGAAAGACATGGAGAGTCATGGGTCCTTTACTTTTCTGAGAAAGCACTGCAGTATTTTGGGAGTAAGATAAGGACATTCAGGTGGTGGGGGTGGAAGTGAGGGTAACGACACTAAGGGCCAGGTCTGGAAGCATTGATGGACCATTGGGGAGGCTGGACGCTATGGTCCCATCTTCCTGCTGCAGGTCACGAAGTTAGAGCCTATAAATAGTGGGGATGGATGGAAAAGGAAGTAGCTCTTCCCAACTACGTTCCTATAATCTGGTGATCAATATGAATGAACAAAACTTGTCAGTGCAAAAATAGAGATTGATGGAATGGATTTTAAAAATCCAGTTATGTACTGATTTATAGGACAACCTAAACACCTAAGGCTATATAGAAGTAGAAAGTAAGAGGATTGAAATATGTGTTAGGTAAATGCTAATTAAAAAAAAACTGGTATAGCTTATTAACTAATATAAAATAAATATACAAATCTAAAAATATACATTTTAAAATAAAAAGCATCATTAGGGTTATAGAAGTTTATGATATAATGGTAAATATTCAAATCACTAAGAAGATATAAAATCACATTAAAAATTTCTAAAAGTGTATACTTAATTAATTTGAATATACAAAAATTGATAAAACTACAGGAAGAAACCGACAGATCCAGTGTTGTAGAAGAGAATTTAGCAAACATTTACTTGTAGATATGTTAAAAAGAAAAATAACCAGTCAAAAATATAGATTTAAATGAGACAATTAAGAAGCTTGATTGAATAGACACATTTAAGGGTTGTAAAACTTCATTATTCTCTAAGTCATAAAGCAAATCTCAATAAATAGGTATTATATTGAACAAAATATTAGAATTTAATGACAAAATAAGGTATTATATTTTTCTATTATTTGGAGATTTTAACAATCAACACTTGTAAAAAAATTCATGGCTTAAATATAAAATCAAGGACAAGATTTGAAAATACTCAAAAATAAATGACAGTATTTCAATTACATGAACATTTTTTAAATGGCCTATATATTGTGGTTGTCTGAAAACATTTAAGCTATAAACAAAAAAGGTAACTAGAAAATTCTAATGTAATTGGAATTTTTAAATTATACTTTTGAATAATGCATGGGACAGAGAAGAAATTATAATGAAAAATAGAAAATGTTCTAAACCATAACAGAAATACTTCATATTAAAACATGTGGTATATTATCTTAAATACATTAAAACATATATTGAGAAAAAATTATAGCCATTAATGCATAAATTTAAAAATAAATGCTGAAAATTAATGTCAGGCAAAATAAACTATCATAATAAACCAAGGAAAGTAAAAAGGAAAATAGTATTTTACAACAGTGAAAATAACTATAGTTACAGATAACATTATGAATAATGATTGAGTGATGTCAGTGAAAAAAAATACTATGTTTAGCATACCCTTCTTTTTGGCGTTCATTTATTTAGTCAATGGTTTATATGGTAAATGACACAGAACATAAAATATACCATTTAACTATTTTTAAGTGTATAGTTTAGTAGTTGTGTATATTGACATTATTGTGAAACAGATCTCCAGAACTTTTTCATCTTGCAAATCTGAAAATCTATACCCACTAGCCACCTCCCTCATCCTCCTTCCCATAGTCACTGGTAACCACTCTTCTAATTCCTGTTTCTACTAGTGTGACTACTTTAGATACCTCACGTAAGTGTAATCATATAGTGTTTGTCTTTTCGTGATTGGTTTATTTCGCCTAATATAATGTCTTCAAGGTTCATCCATGCTGTAATATGTGTCCAGATTTCTTTCTTTCTTAAAGCTGAATAATATCCCACTGTATGTGCACATCACATTTTGTGTAGCCATTCATCCATCGATGGACATTGGGTTTTTTCCACCTCTTGACTATTATGAATAGTGCTGCTATGAGCATGATCTCCTTTTTAAAAAATGTTCAAAGGGCATCTAGAACTACACAACTTTTTAAAGTCATGTTAGATAAAATCTAAAATATTGAGAGAATGCTAAATCGAAAATTCAGGGCAGTTGGTAATTTGAGGCAGGGTTTAAAGGCCAACGAATAAAACAAGTAGAAGGGATGACCAGTTATAGTTGTTCATTTGGCCAGGTGCTCATGCTGTTCGTCATATCATGATCCACACATAAACAATGAAATACATAAGACCATGCATGAACTGATGATGACAGTGTGTCATAAAGTAGAGATTTTTATTTATTAAATTGTGTCCACCTGAGGTTCATTAGAAGAACAATTGTGCGTGACTTCCCTCTGTGATGTGTTCTGTTTGCATGTACTCGTAACTGTTTATTTTTTAATTCATAAAATTCAAAGTAAATTGCTTTCTATTGTCCTTTAAATGACTTTAACTAGTATAATTATCATACAATAAACTGCAAATATACAAAGTGAACAATTTGGTAGGTTTTAACATATTGATACACCCATAAAATCATCACACAATCAAGAGAACAAACACAGCACAGTTCCCCAAACTTTTCTCCTGCCTCATTGCAGCCCTCCCTTCTGATTCTCCCTGCCACCCTAAGCAACCACTGATCTGCTTTGTGTTCCAGTAAATTAGATTGCATTTTCCAGAGATTTATACAAATGGAATCATACTATGTACTTTTGTTGTCTGGCTTCTTTCACTCAGAATAATCATTTTGAGATTCACTCATGTTGTTGCAGGTATTAATAGGCCATTTTTATTTTATCTATTCACCTTTTTAATTTTAGCTGTTTTAGTACGTGAGTGATGGTATCTTATACTTTTAATTTTCATTTCCCTGATAACTAATGAAGTTGAGCATCTTTTCATGTGTCTAGTTGCCAACTATATATCTTCTTTGGTGATATGTCTGTTGAAATCTTTTTCAAGGTTTTTGATTCTAAGATTTTTAGAGATTAGTATTGTTTTGATCATTCTTTATATATTCTAGTGTGCTGGCTGGAAAATTACTGCTTGGCTATCGCCCATGGGAACATAGGCTATCCCCTATGGGTACATGACATTCTAACAATAAGCTTTCTGCTTCTGTACCCCCCGCTTGCACAACCGACCTGTGGGTTGACAGTTAGTAAAAAGGAGAAAAATAGACTTGTATGTTAAAATAGAATGAAGAAAGAATGGGCTTAAAAACCCTATACCTCTACATTTCAGGGCTGCTTAATTTGGGGTCTGCGTACCCCTGGCAGACCCAGCTGGCTGAATAAAGAGTGTGTTTCTTATAACTCACTGATTTCTGGTGGTCCGTGTGTCTATCGGGGGCTGGCAGCTACAACACTAGGTACAAGTTCTTTATCAGATATATGATTTGCAAATATTTTCATGTTGTCTGCAGCATGTCTTTTTATGCTCTTAAAAGTGAAGAGCAGAGAAGTTTTCAGTTTTGATGAAGCCCAATTTATTAGTTTGCATTTATATGGATTGTACTTTTGGTGCCATGTTTAAGAACTCTTTGCCTAATCTAAGGTGACATACATTTATATCCTCTTTTTTTTCTAAAAGTTTTGTAATTTTAGGCTTTACATTTAGAGCTCTGATCCATTTTGAATTAATTTTTATACATTGTGCAAGGTATGGGATAAAGTTGATTTTTTTTTGTCTTGTGAATATCCAATAATTTTAGCACCATTGTTAAAAAAAAAACCATTCTTTACCACTAAGATATTTCCATAATATTTCATTTAGACCTAGTTTTCAATTATGTACATGTGGTAAAGGGGAAAGGAAAGCAAAGGAAGGCTAGACCCAGAATTCGGGATACTAAGAAGATAAGACCGGGGAGCTATTTACAGAGGATTGATGATATTTCCATCATGTTACATGGATGCTGGATACAATGTGTGGTAAGAAGGTTTCTAAGATGGCTCTAATGATCTCCGTCCCCTGGTGTTACACCTTTGAGTGCGTCACTTAATGTCGTAAAAGGGATTTTACTAGTAATTAAGGTTACTAGTCAGTTGATTTTGAGTTAATCAAAAAGGAGAGTTATCTGGGTGAGCCTAATGTGATCACGTGAATTCTCTAACAACAGAGAGTTTTCTCCTACTGGTCAGAATAGGAAGTCAGAGATACGAAGCGTTGGAAAGATTTGACTGACATGTCATTGCTGGTAGGAAGATAGAGGGGCTACATGTCAAGGAAAGGAGGACTTAAATCTTACAACTGCAAGGAACTGAATTCTGCCAACAAGCATGAGTTTGGAAGCTGATTCTTCCCCAGAACCTCCAATGAGAATTCGGACTAGCTAGTAACTTGATTTCAGCCATGTGATACCCAAGCAGAGAACCCTGTCCCACCATGCTGGACTTCCAACACACAGAACTGTGAACTAATAAATAGATGTTGTTTTAAGGCTAAGTTTGTGGTAAGGTGCTATAGGGCAATGGGAAACAATATACATGGATATTTATATTTTGTTATAGTTGTACCTTTTACATATGTTATAAATATTCTTTAGTGTGATTTCATTATTTAATAAACATTTTTGCTTTGTAGAATATTTTTAAATTTTTATTTAACTGGAGTATAATTGACATACAACATTGAATAAGTTTAAGATGTACAATGTGTGGATTTGATACATTTGTTTATTAAGGAGAAAGCTAACAATTAATTCTCTTGAATTCACTGGGCTTTCTGAATAATGCAGATATAAGCACTGGTGTGTGTGTATGTGTAAAAAGAATGTAAAGATCTGACCTATACAATAATGAAAATATGTCTTCAAGATAAGTCATGGGTTATGGGACATGCCCAGGATTTTTTTTATAACAGTCTTTTATTAGACTGTATAAAGTTACCAAGCAAAGATTATAACATTGGGCCAAGAATGCAGACTACTATGTATGGAGGCCTGGATTTGGGAAATAATTTAATCCTTTTTTTTCTACAGAATGATGTTATTGTTGCACTAAATATAGGGGTTGTAAAGTGATTGTGTATGTTAGTTTAAATGCGTAAATATTTCTGTTATGGTGTTCTCATGTACACTGACCATAAGTATTTTATTTTATGGTGTGCACGAATTAAATATATTACAAGAAAAGAAGGCATTTGAATCTGGAGTGAAATCGGCATGGCCGCCAGTATCCTGAACCCATCAAGCATGGATTTGCTACTAATAGTACAAGTGAAATAGGAACGAAAACCCTGGAGCCTTAAGAAGGCAATTCCATTGACTCCAAACAACATTTTAACATATTTTAACAGATGTGAGATGAATGGCACCAAATAAATGAAACCTAATGTGAATAATCAGCCACAAGATGGCATTTGGATACTGATGTATTTATAGTTTGAGATAGTGTAGTAACTTAAATATATACCTATATTAACCTCCTCCCTTCCCCGTTCACTTCTTCTTATATCACCATGTGATGAAATCTTCAGGTTTATTTTCTCTGTTGTTTAACAGTCATAAAACATCTTATTTATTTTTCAACTTTTTTTTTATCTTTTGTAATGGTTAATTTTATGTGTCAGCTTGACTAGCCCATGAGGAGCTCCTATACTTGGTTGAACGTTATTTTAGGTATTTCTGTAAAGGTGTTTTTGGATGAGCTTAACATTTGAATTGGTAGACTGAGGAAAGAATATTGCTCTCCATAATATGGGTGGGCCTCACCCAATCAGTTGAAGTTCTGACTAGAATAAAAAGGCTGACTGACCCGAAGTGAGAGAGAATTCTCCTACCTGATGGCTTTCAAATGAGAACATTGGCTCTTCCTTGTTATACAGTAGCCTGCAGTCTTTAAATTCAAACTGGAACATCAGTTCTGCAGATTTTTGATTTGCCGGTCTCCAATTGTGTGAGCCAATTCCTTGTAATAAATCTATCATCAATCTATCTATCCATCCATCTATTTATCTGTCTATCCATCTCTCTATCTATCTTTCATCTATCTATCCTTCTATCATCTATCTATCTATCTATCGATGATCTATCAACTGTCATCATCATCTATCTATCTATTCTATTCCATGGGTTCTGTTTCTCTTGAGAATCTTGACTATTTTATCTCTCAAGGTATTGTTGACTAAGTCCCCAGTATTATATTCCCAATGTCCAGACTCACCCTTAATAATTGTGCATACAATCGTTTGCTGAATGAAAGTATCTTGGTGAGGGAGCTGTGATGTGTTTAGATGTTTTAGGGGTGGCACTGAAGGGGACAAATATGTCAGCTTGAGAATACAGCATCAGCTTGGGTGACCGGTGAAATAGTGTCACACTGATATGAAAAGTAAAATGGAAGAAATTTTTAAGAGTCAAAGCATATTATTAGTAAACAGAGAAGTTTGTGTAAACTCTGCTAAAAGAAAGAGATAATCTATTGATGAGTTTTAAATATTCATGACTTTATAGATATTTGGAAATTGTATATGTTGATAAAAAAAATTTAAGACTCTTATACGGAAGTTTTAGCCAGCGCTGATATCTGCAGTCATATGTTTGTTTCTCTAGAGATCCACGTCATTCATTTGAAAGCAATCCATAAAGAAATCAGTGTCAATTATGATTACACGTTTCAGTTGCCTCTTTTAGGAAAAGATGGAAGGGATGGAAATCAAGGGATAGGATGAAAGGAAAAATTTTTTGTTGGTGGTTGTCAGAACTCTGAATATGAGTCAAGAGATGCATGTGTGATGTTTGTGAGTTGCAAAATCTATTGCAAATCACAATGTCTTAGTACATGGTGTCACTAACGAAGAAGTAGGTAGGTCCTCCATTGTAAGCCGTCTTAAGAAGCAAAAAAAAAAAAAATCAAATGAGAAATAGATCCTGTGTAACTGATTTATTTAACGGGCTGAATGGAGGAGGGGTACAATCAGGAAAAGCATTATTTTTCCCTCACCACTCCCTTTCAACAAGCTCTTTCTAATCTCCCTTTCTATGCCCGTTGATGGAAATTCTGGCAGAATCCACAGCCTTCAGTTTACTTTTGGCTGTGAGAACTGTCACATTTCGGATATTAAAAGTCCAGTCCAGTACAACACAAAACTTCAGCCTCATCTCTAATTTCCAGCTCCTCCTCTCCTTCTTCTTCGGCCCCTGAGGCATGGTTCAGGAATTGCAATGGGCAGAGGGGTGGGGGTCTGTGCTTCATTCATGCTCCACCTTGATCTCCCACTTCTCCACTCACAAATGTTTTTCTGAGTGGAGATGGGACAAGGAATGGGGACAAAGAATGAGAAAAAAGGAGCAAAGCCCTGTTTGCATAGATGGTGCTGTTCAATGTTCTCTCTGCAGCGTCACATTGTCCTCTGTCATGTAGACCCCCAAATGCCGACTCCCTGGAAGACATATTAGTGGTTAGAGATGTCCTGTGGGAACATCTGCCCTGCACTATGACACTCTCAGACTAGCCCCTTCCATCTTTGCCCTCTTTTCCCAACATGACACCCTGCTTCTTTCTTTGATATCCTCATCCAGATTGGAAGACCCCTTGGGTGGGGTCCTTTCAAGATCTCTCCTGTGCAGCTGCCTGCCACAGTGTCCCTTAGCCCCTGGAACTCATACTTACTAACCTTCTCCAAATGGTGAAAGTGTGGACTCCTGGACTATTGCCCCCTGAAACCTCTGTTCTCTTTGTGCCGCGTAGGCTGATCCAGAATGCCTCCCGCCTTCAGAATCTTCCAGCTAGACAGCGGAGACCCCATCCCCCACCCCGATCTCTTTGAGTGTTTCTCCAGGCAGCTCCCCTCACCTGGCTCGGGTGGGGTAATAGCCTCTCCCTTTCCCCAGATGGGGCAGTGAAGTTGATTAGTTACCTCTAGCCCTTGCCCAGGCGTGCACTTGGAGGGTGCACTGGGATGAGGCTCCCTACGTCATCCTCCCCCTTTGACTAATCACCAGGCACACCTTGTTGAGCCTGAGCTCTGTCTGGGCCTCTCATGCCATGGCCATGGGAGGCGCCCTCGCAGTGGGTTTACATGGTCCAATGATTTTCAACATTTGTACAAGATATTTATATATATTTTTTTATTAACAGGGACCCTCAATATGTACATACATAGGCCCCACAAAACCTGGTTACCTCATCCCCAAGGGAAAGTGCTCAGACTCAGAGTGAATTGTCCCCTGTGATGATTCAAAGAAGACCAAGGGTAGGAGAATAAAATGAGACAGGTGGCATCCCACAACTTGTCTATTTTATTATAAGAAACTGTCTTGGAAGGCTACAGTTAATTGGGATGTATATTTGGTTCAAATTTTACATGTTCGCATTACTCTAGATAACTCAGCGGCCAATTGGAACACGTGTCTATCTATCTAGTTGTCTATCAAGCCAGACAATTTAAAAATGAAAAGGGAGCATAGTACACAATATATACACATAATTCTTCAATTTCTTTTTCTTAGTTAACATATCACAGACATTTCGTTGTCATTATTTATAATTGCTCTCATTCTGCTTATCATAAGAGTGTATCATAATTATTAGTCTCTACTAATTGACATTTAGCCAATTCTAATTTTTCTCTATTATAAACATACCTCTTTTATGCAATTTTTACTGTCCATCAAGGCCATTCAAATTTACACTCACCAAGGCTATATGACAACAGCCGTTTTCTCACACCTTCGATAACACCAGGTACTATAAAATCTTTAACATTTTTGCCTAATATATAAGCCCCAAAAAGTATCTCCTTTTTTTAAGTTTGAAAAAAACATTGTAAATGAAATTGAGCATTTTTACATAAGTGTATTGAACTTATTTAACTTTTATTTCATTTGTAATGAATCGATGCTTTTTCCTCTCCTACCTTTCAGTTCTGGCTCTGAAGTCCCATTAGGTCAATGTTAGTATAGACTATGTGTTTAAAGCTCAAGTTTTTCAAGACTGCCATGTTGCATTATCCTGTGGCAGCCTACTGCACTTTGAGTAGTTTTATCCACAGGCATGTGGCACTTTTTATGCAGATGAGCAGTCATATAATGTCTGTCAAGGCCAAGGTTACCTAGTGCAATTGGTGTGTGTGCCAGGGGGCTTGAGCCAGACAGCAGGTATGCAGGCTATAGTGAAGGAAGGGTCTAAGACTGAGTCTGTTGCAACATGACCTTGATTCTCACTGGAATAAAAGTCTTTAGGAAAGATTGAGGTAGAATTAGACCTCAGGCATTGGTGGTTGGAACAATATTTACTGCTCTTAAACTGCACGGGAGCTGGGTTTTGCCTACTCTACAGAGCGCAGTGAGGTTCTAGGTTAATGTGGCTGCCAGGCCTAGATAGGCAGCACCACATCAGTTGGCACCAAATGTCATTTTCATCCAGATCCAAGGAAGAAAGTATGGAGGAGCCCATCTTGAATTTAAGTGACTGTCTTCAGGTTGAAGGGTCACCCCCTCCATGTGCTCCGGTTAGCTCTAGATTAGGGTTGCCAGATTGAGCAAATAAAAGGACAGGATGTTCGTTAAATTTGAATTTAGATAAACAAAATATATATGTATATATATTTTAATATATATTTTTAGTGTTTAGGTTATATCCCATGCAATTTTGAGGGTATGCTAAAAAGTATTTGTTGTTGATCTGAAATTCATATTTACTAGAGCATGTTGACTTTTATCTGGCTACCCTACACTGGGTGTATCAAATATAGATGCTTTTAGATGACCAGGACCCAAATTGTATAGTGCACAGCATTGAGGAGCAGCCCATGGGAGAAGGATGGACTTCACTAGGGCTCTGGGAGATCAAACACAACTATCAAGAGCAGCTTGGACCTTCCAGCTGAAACAGACATGGGGAGTAAAAGAGAAACCATTCCTGACAGAGAAGTTTCACAGGCTTCAGTGGAGGAGCCGCTGTAACACAGCATTGAAAACGTCTGTTCACATGAGAATGCTAAGTACTTCTTGGACAGAGCCACGCTCACTGCAACATCAGGTTATCCAAGAGAAGACATAAAATTTAGATGACTGAATATGCTGTATGGGAAATGAAGGCTCCTCAAATATCTGGAACTGCATCATTGCAGAAACAATACTGAGAACACAGCATTTTCAAAACTGCCACCTTCCAAAAGGGGACACGGTGTGTATAGGTAGCTTTCTCCCTTATATATGTTAGTCATGGTTCCAAATTTAATCTCTTGATGGAAGATTTCTTCCGATGGAGTTTAAATTTCCAGGTTGTGGACTCTGCACAACTGATATAGACTAACCAGTGTCCTGCGGAATTGAATCAAGATTTTCTCCATTCGCTCCTTTTTTCAGACACCAGTGAATTTTTGCTTTAGACTCTGGTGGTGAAAAGCACTGGATTCTGAGAACATAATTTTATCTGGGATAATTGCACTTTGGGTTGCAGATTGGCTTGCTTCCTCAATTTGATAGCTGCAAAGGCAATGTTATGATATTTTCACCTTTCTTTGAACACATTAGACTTTTTAAAGGCAGGGCATATGAGAGGCTAGTTCAGCATCAGTGGTCCAGAGTGAACTATACCCTTTCAGCCATCAGGCCAGAGTCTGAGCAACACTCACTCTACCCAAACATCTAGGATCGTCTAGCGATGCTGAGCATAATCAGACAATAGAGAGGAAGAGGAATATTAAACTTCATTTTTTTTATTTTTTATTTTTAACTCACAAGGGTGAAAGCTTTGGGATATTAGATCTTTTGGACTGTAACTTTTAAGAATTTCAGATTTGGGGACTTAAATCTTTGGAATTTAATTTTCAGATTTTAATTTCTCAGAAGGAAATTTGTAATGGAAGGGGGTTTATATGCACATTTGAAGCAATTTTATATTATTGGAATTTTACTATTTAATTTAAATAATAAAAGATTTAGTACAAACACATTTGGAATATCTTAATGTTGAAGAACCTCTGACAATATGACTGGATGTCATTGAGTTGGAAAATAGAACAGAGTGACTGTTCAACCTTTAGTACTAATTGCCCCCCCAAAGGAATTCATGTATTTAAATTATTCCATGCCATATAAAGGATGCAAAGCTTACTCATTAATTTTGTGAAGTTAGCATAATCTTAATATCAAAGTCTGATATGAAGATAGCAGAGAAGTTAGGTTCCTGCAAACCTCTCTGGTCATAATATTTTCATCAACTGATCAATACATAACCTTGTTTTATGTGTGTTTCTGATTGGAGACACCTTGTTTAATATATATCGTTGATTCACTAACATTGAACTCATGCCTGTATCTCTTGCCTGAATACACATATTTTCTCCTAAGGCACATCGCAGTCTTTTTACACCTAAGCACAGTGGATAGCACTTCAGCACTATGCTTGGGGGCCATCTTAAACAGTGAAATCAACAACAAAAAGCACAAAAATGCAAACGACATGGCACTAAATATACCATGAAAGAGACACTTGTTTATAGTATAAAAGCTGAAACAAAAAGGCAGAGCATTGCCTTATTCAACCTCAGCTGAGAACTTGCACATCTGGTGACTCAAATTTGTTGCCACTTTGCACATGTCCGTGAATGACGGTGATAGTGCAGCGAGCTACAAACACATTTTAGCAAGTAGGTGTATTTGCAAATACAGAATCTGCCAATAATGAGGATTGCTTGCATGGCAAAATTTCATTCAAATTAACAACTCAGTTCTAATTGTGGACTGAGAACCCAAATGAAAACATCAATTAGTATTAAAGGGTAATAGAAAATACCTGAATAAATGGAATAACCTACCGTTGTTCAATGTGATGGTTTAATTACTGCATAAGATACAATTCCAAACAAAATTCTAGTGTGAAATTTTTTTAATAGACAAAGCGTTTCAAAGTTTCTGTGTAAAAATAGATATGTAAGAGTAGCCCAAAAATTTTTAGAAGAAATACAGAATATTAAAACTTACTATGAAAATGTCATAAATAAAAGAGCGTAGCACAGTCATAGGAATTCAAAAAATAGAGAGTTTAGAAACAGATTCATGATGTGTACTACGTGGTCATATGGCATTTCAATTCATCAGAGAATATGGTGATGTTTTCTAGATGACATTGTCGTGACTGACTTTGTTTATCAGAGTCTAAACTGAGACCTGAACCTCACATAATATACACAAAAATAAATTTAAGATGGATAAGTTGAAGTTCTTGATCTTTTAAACTGTAAATATTTTAGGAGAAAATTTAAGACATGTATGTTATTATGCTGGGTAGGATAAGCCTTTAGGAAACAAAGAATCTATAAAGAGTTGACTACCTAAAAATTAAAAATCTGTGTATTTCCAAGGACAAAATTAAGAACAAAGTTAAAAGACAAACAAGTCCGAGAAGAAACATTATTAACATGTGTGAAAGACCTAGTGTTAATGTTATTCAGCTTCTACAAATTTATAAGAAAAATAATCTACTATGACAAAGGGTGTGAACAGACATTCACGGAAGAGACAGTGCTTATGAGATGACCAATAAACATACAAATATGCTCAACTCGACTCACAAAAATGCAAATAAAAATAACGATATGATCATTTTATCCCCCAAAAAGTGTGTGTAGTGGGAGAAGCAACCTTGCTCACAGAAGTGTGAGAAAACAGGCACTTGTACCTACTTCTAATGGGAATAAGACATGTTAGTATCATTTTTGAAAAGAATATGGCAATATTTATGAGATGTTCAATGTCCATGCTTGGCAAATACTCTTAATCCATTGTAGAAACCCATCCTCCAGAAATCAAAGCAACGTTTAATATACATTAATGTATATTTATCTATTATGACATTGTTTATAATTGAAAAAAGTGGAAATGCCATCATGTCCACCGATAAGCAGTATAGCCATATCATGGAATAGTCTGCACCTATGAAAAAGAATGTCCACAGACTTTTTCTTTCAATTCAGTGGCTGTTTACCAAGATCATGCCTTTAAGACCTTACAGGATCTTGCTCTAAATTTCTCTAGAAGTCCCTTTGGCTTTGCAGTGCTGGCTGAGCTTCAGGTAGGATAGTATTGTGGAAAAATTGTGTTTGTAACCTCGCATTTAGTAGCAAAACAGGTGTCCCTCTCTGGGGCCACCCACACGATCCTGCTTATGTACTTAACGGGTTCACAGGTTTTCCCCCTCTCCCCCTGAGAGGCAGAGGAAATAGCATCATCCTTTTACCAAACCGTTTTGGGTTTCACAGGTCCCTGTGAGCATTGCCCCAGACCCTTAGAAATATAACCACTTGGGTGGAACCATGCTAAAAAGTTTCTTTAAAAAATGATTTTTAAAAAAACCCTGGGGGAGGGGGTAGGTGGGGATAAAAAACACAATATGGGTTTTTCAATAACATCTTGAACTTATAACTCTGTGAAATATTGTCTTTGAGCCATTAATGAAACCCACATTGCCCCAGTGGCCTTGATGTTGAACACAGAGAGGGAGGGCGGCTGTATTTACTGTCCTTTGGCTCTGTGATTCTCATCACACTCTTACTCCCTTTGTACTTGAAGAGAACTTCTGGAGCTCCCATTGCTTATGTGACATTTCTCCTGGGAAGAACTGGTTTAGAAATTCAAATATTCCTTGACTCTGTTTCATGCCTGCCACTGCCACCTATGTACGCTGAATAACTTTGGGGGGGCCTTGACTCTGGCTGACTCTCCCCAGTTTGGGTTGATAAGAATTCTTCAAGCCTTTCAAACCAGCCCAGTGGAACAACACAGTCCTACAAATTAGTAGAGGTGTACAGCCCCTAAAGGAAATTGGAAATCTTAGAAATCACAGATTTCTAGGCTGGTAGAGAGTTTAAAGGCTTTTAAAAAAAAAAAATCCACCCCCTATTTACAGACTGAAAGGAAATATGAATTCAAGAAAGGAAGACTTACTTTTAAACTTCAGATGGTTGCCCTAGACCTGGGCACCCCTCAGCAAGTGCTTCTCGGTGTGTGGTCTGTGGACCTCGTTAAAAATGCAGATTTTACAGAGATGCCAATTCAGTAGATCTGGAATGGGACCCAGAAATCTGGATTTTAAACTCTTCCAGGTGATTCGAATATTCTCTAAAATGCAACAACCACCAGCCTAGGCTCACCCCGAGGTACTTCCTCTCTGACTCCGAGGCAGGATCGCAGCCCCATCCAAATGTATGAGACAGCTGAGATTCAGAAATTGAGCCCTTGAGCCACGCAAGACATTGTCCCTGAAAGGCAGAGTTGTTCTTCATGATCAGTTAAAGGATTGTGACTTTTCATACTGTTAAAATTAAAGTTGACACTTTGTCTTATTCCTCTGCCTACGTAAGCGAGTCAATGATCTGCCCATCTGGAGTTTGTGGTTCTCTTTGGGCCGAGGCAATTTGAGCTCTCAAAAGGATACGCTTTCTGTTGCCTGAAGAGGGTGTGAGATGCTGGCGTCTGACGAGGTTGGGAGAGAACAGGCAAGAATGGCTGATGAGTGTTATACATAGAAATAGATCTTTTCTTCTGACTGATGGCACCGTGGACCTCCTCCATAGACGATTTACTAACACAAACTTTTATATAAATTTCTGAAGATACATGGACCCCTCAAACTCAAATTTAAGAACCCCTGCGTGAGAGAGAATCTTTTCTACTTTAATTGACTCTAGGAACTCACCAAAGGTATATTCTAGTGGATCTGGAATTTAAAAAGATCTAATTTTCAAGGAAACAGTGGGTAGGATGGCAGCAACAAATTTTGTAGAATGCTGATAATTGTTGAAACTAGGTGATGGTTTTATGACGGTTCAGAAATAAACAATTCATAAATTTTAAATCTTGCTGTCTGGCTCCATCTTACCTTTGACTTAAATGTCCAGTGTCTCCCTTCGTCCAGTGTCTCCACGCTGTAAGGACTCCCTGCCCAGTAGTCACTTAGTAGCTGTTTCAATTATTAGATTGACTGTTGTGCTATTGCAGTGCTGATATTCAAGTCACCCTTATTTTACTTAATAATGTCCCCAAAGCACAAGAGTAGTGATGCTGGCAATTCGATATGACAAAGAGAAGCCGTGAAGTGCTTCCTTTGAGTGAAAAGGCACGTATGTATAGGAAAAAACAGTATATGTGTGGTTCAGTACGAAGTTGCTGGGCTTTGTCTTCTAAAATGATAGAAAGTTGGGCAAAAGGCTCAGGTATCTTCCTCCCCAAAGAATAATTCCAAATGCCAGTCAATTTCTCTAGCTCTTCTTGACAATGAGAGACAGATGGCTCTGAAAAGTGAAGTTACAATTCTAGCAAGTCAGATTTCCTCTGAGTTTCCTACAGGCAGGACACTATCAGGCAAGTCCATCAACGCCCCCAAGCTCTGGTCCTTCCAGTCCAGCTGGTTGCATAAAATCCAGAGCGCAGTGACCCATTCCTTCCTCCACATACCCCCTTCCATCTCATATTGACCTCAAGAGAAACTGGAAAAAACTGCTATTTTGTGCAGGTAATTGCTTGCCCTCTGCCCTCTGCACGGGCTGTCTAGAGTAATTCGGGAACAATATATTTCTTGTATATTTAAAGCACTTCATGCTTTAAAAGTGCTTTTAATATCTTAACAATTTTACCTGAAACGTAAAAAAAAAAAAAAAAAAAAAAAAAAAAAAAAAAAAAAAAAAAAAAAAAAAAAAAAAAAAAAAAAAAAAAAAAAAAAAAAAAAAAAAAAAAAAAAAAAAAAAAAAAAAAAAAAAAAAAGATTCAGTAAGAAAGAAAGGCCTTATTTTATGGACGAGGGAAACTGAGACATAAATGCTCAGGGGTGACCCCAGGATGATCCAGTAGGACCCAGCAGATGAGCCACTTGTATGTTGATTCAGCTCGTAAACTTCTAACCCCGCTCTAATGCCGAAAGATTGCTGCAGAAGACGTCCTCCCAGAGCATCTTCCTGGAGTGGCTCTTTTCCTTGGCTAATTTGAAGCTTTCTGTTTGGATGCCTGAAAGTGAGTAACAGCAGAAGAGACAGGAGAAGTTTATTTTCATGCCGCTGAGTCAAACGACAAGTAATCAGTTCCACAGATACTGTTTTCCGTGACCCTTTTTCCACGTGGAACTCTCAGGAAGTTCCATTACGATCGATCCCCTCCAGTTTGAATGCTATAATGATGTTTGCATTCACAAGGGTGGTGATTATGTACTCAGCCGTCTACACTCTGAATTGCGTGAACACATGTGTACGTGCTTATGTACGTATATTTGTTGTCCTAGCAAAGTTCTCAATGCAGTTAAAAGGCTTTGTGAATGTCTTTGCTAAACCCCCTCCAGATGTGTCAAAACACACACTGTAAATCAGACTTTTCTTTCGTTGGTTGCTATTTGGTTTTAATGCGCCAAACGTTTTGGATTATTATACAAGAGATTACTATAGAGGAGGTTTGTTCTCTTTCTCTTTTTTCTCCTCCCCTCCCCCTTCCAAAGAACTCCTTTTCAGTGTAAGAAGTCAAAAGCTTCCTGTGTTATTCTTTGGGTTTCTCCCTACAACATTCAAACCTTTGTCTGGGCCAGAAGAAGAGTCTGAGGAGGTTCTCTGCAGACTGGCAGCCAGCTTTCAAAGTCTCCCCTTTCCAACTGGAGAAATAAATTCAAGCTGACACTTGGAGTGTATGTACGCCTGCTGCCTTTAGATTTGTGCTCGCTCGAGCTTATTTATTTTTGCTCTGTTGCAAAAAAGATTTATGACCCCTAATTATGAATTCTGACACTCTTGTGCTACATGGATGCACTTAGATTGATTTTCATTTTCTGATGGCTTTGAAAAGCTTTCCTTTTCAACTCGAAACCTTCTAGGGCAACAAGGGTCTCTTTTGAAAGAGGGTCTGGCCAGTGGCACTGCTCACAAAGGCTGTGTTTGCATGGCTCGAGTTTAATCAGGGCCTGGGGATTAACGGATGAGTACTAGTAACCTTTGCCGCTGCTTTATTGACTCTTTCTTGGCCCTTTTCTCTTCCAGAAAATTGAAGCGAATATATAAAAAATGTGTTTCTAAATAAAAGCTGGCAAGCAGAGTGTCAGCCTAGAAATAACCTTTTCAAGACGTTTCAGGAAAACAAGATTACTTCATTATTTGAAGTTGAGAAAAGATAACAGTTGATGGCTGATTTGGCTGGGCTGGTGGCATTGGCTCGGCAAGTGAGAAATTGCATTGATTTTGCAAAACAGAAAAACTGACGTGAGCTTCATGGACGATTCATCCAAACCCACATGAGAAGGTGTGGGATACTTTGGTTTTTCTCTACTAACGCTTAGCTCACAGCATTTCATCAGAAGTGAGCAAGGAGAGAGGTCGGTCTGATGTGTGGAGCAGTAGCTGTAAGACTTGAAATGACCCCAGCCCCTGAGTGTCCTGCAGGAAGTAAGGGGTTCACTGTGGACAGAGGGGTGCCATGTAGGACTTGAGCACCAGCTAAAAATCCAGGCATATTCTGGAATGTGGGCAGAATTCTCAGCTCCTCCCTTCCCACCTCCCTCTCTCAGGCCAAGCCTCCACTTACCATCTTTTTGGTTTATGAACCCAATTCTTGGAGCGTTGAGTGGTGATGGACCTTGACCTTCAGCTCTCCCACTGGAGAAAAGTCACCCCTCGGGTCGGCAGCAATGTGTCAGGTCACCCAAGACCTCCTGGAGGGTTGTGATTTCTTTTTTTAACCAGAAAATTGTGACAGAAAAGCAAAATAGTTGATAAAATATTTTAAAACATGATCATCTCTAAATTTTAAAATAAGCTTAAGTATATTACAGAATAGAAAGTAAAACACTTAACATAGTCTTAGCCTCTGATGAACAGGCTGCATTTCTCGGGGTCTCCCTCACATACTCCTAAGTACTAAAGTATTTTAAGAGTAACTTGGAGAAGCAATAGTCTGTAATACTAGCTATGGCTGCTCCCTGACCAACCTTGCTAGGTGAACAGGGTTGAAATAAATTTCCTTGCTGAAGAAAATAATTAAATTTCACTGGTAAATTCAGCCTTGCAGGAAGGGAGCAGATCAAACAATCCCAATGAAAGAAGCCACCTTCTTCCTCCTCCTTCTCCCTGACATTTTCTCTTCTAAGTTTCTGTCAAGCTGCAGTGGGGATCCCCTCAAATGCCTTGGCGAGCGTCACTAAGTCGACATTCTAGGTTCCTGAAAGATTGCTCTGACCGCCAGAATTTCTGCCTAACTTACTCCAAAGATACCCCCAAATAAAGTAGTCACCATCGAGAGCTGTTTGAAGATGCCCTACTAACCATACTGAGATCACTAATGTGATTTTTCAATCCATGAACTAGGATTTCCCTTGTTTTTATTAAACTATCCATAAACCTCTTATGCGAGAGTCAGTGGTTAAAATAAAAGCTTATTAAATCGTGCTGACGAATTGCTCCCTTTAAGCTCTCTGGTGATCTCCCTTGAGCTCAGAACCAAACTCGACTTCCTTATCATGGACCACATAACCCACATGACCTGCCACGCCTTTCCTCCCACCCCATCTCCTGCCTCTCTTCGCAGATCCCACTGAGCTTCAGCCACAGTGATTTTCTTTCTCTTCCACATATGTGCCCAGCTCACTGCTATCTGAAGGAATATGCATTGTGTAAAATCTTCTGTCACCAAGATCATTGCTGCTCCGGTCACATCCTGTCACTCTTATCTCTGCTCAAGCATCACCTCTCTGACAACTCCATCTGATGGCCTCCTGTCTCCACCCCTCACCCCAGGGCTGTATTCAGAAACGTATCACACTCTTTTATTTTCTTCATGGAACTTAACTGTATCTGAAGTTCTCTTTTTCATTCAATTGTTTATTTATATATTGGCCTCTCTTCTCTCATCCCTGTCCTTATCTCCAAATTTATTTATTTTTAATTGAGATATAATTGACACGTAACATTATATTAATGTCAGGTCTACAACATAATGATTTGATATTTATATACATCATGAAATGGTCACCACAAAAAGTATAGTTAACATATATCACCATACATAGTTACAATTTTTTTCCTTTTCGTCTTATGATGAGGACTTTTGAGATCTACTCTCTTAGCAACTTTCAAATATGCAATACAATATTATTAACTATAGTCACTATGCTAGACGTTACATCCGCATGACTTATTTATTTTATAACAGGAAGTTTGTACCTTTTGACCACCTTCACCCATTTGTCTATCCCCCTGCCCCCCATCACTGAAATGAAACACCATGAAACCAAAGAAGGCTTTTTCTGCCTTGTGCCACACAGTATTCCAGTGCCTGGCACAGATCTTGTTACATAGAACAGGGGTCCCACCCACCTGTTTTATCCCACCGCAGGTTCTGATCTGCAGCCTGTTAGGAACTGTGCCGCCCAGCAGGAGGTGAGCAGCAGGCAAGTGAGCAAAGCTTCATCTGTGTTTGTAGCTGCTCCCCAGCGCTAGCATCACCGCCTCAGCTCCACCTCAGATCATCAGGCATTAGATTCTCATAGGAGCACCGGTCGCTGGTGCAAAAAGGTTGGGGACCACTGACATAGAAAGAGCATAGTGAACATTTGTTGAATGAATGAATGAAGAATGAGTGAATGAATGAACGAACGTGCTAGGCACTGTGCTGGTGGCTGAAGATCAACAGTAACTGACACTCCCTTCCTCCATATGGCTGGCAGGCCAGTGGAGGAGACGGAAAATCGGTGTTGGACAGATATTAACAGGAGACTGGTCTAGTGGAGGAATCTGCGGGGGGTGTGGGGGGTGTGGCTTCCCTGGCGATACAAAATTTGCAGATATCATCTGAAACGTGAGAGGATGTTCCACGTGTTAATTTGGTTATTAGCCCAGCTCTAGGAAGATACTATAGTGAGAGCTGGGAAGTCACATGGGAATGAGTGGTCCCCAGAATAGCTGCTGAGTTTCTGCGAGCCCAGTGGACTTCAGGTTCATTCTTTTCACACTTGAGTTCACTGACTTAGCCCTCCCTTTTTTTTCTTCTCTCCCTCCCTTTTGAAAAGCATTAAGAAACTCTCCTCACCAAATAAACTGATTTTTTTCAACCTACAGTTGCTCCCCTTTCCCTCCAATCGTTTGTTTCCAGAGCAAATACTTTAACATACACGTTTTGATCTTTTCTATTTATTAGGCGGTGATGATTTCATGCATGTGATTGGAGTGGATCTCAGCACTGTGTCCTATCTGTCCGCACCCCCTCCCCGCTTCCTGCCCTACAACCAGTCCCTGCCACATACAAGCAGCCTTGAGACAGGCTGGAAGCACAACGACCTTCTGTGCTTGTCATAGGGCGTGAGGCCAGTGTGCTCCTGAGACCCCTGCTTTTCAAAAGGAAACAGACAAATCAGAACCCAGCTGGGCTCTGCCAGGTGCATTTTTTTTCTCCTTACATCCTGTGTGCACTTCAAAGGAAATTTCTTCTGAAACTTTCCTCTTTATTAAAATCAGCTTCTGACAAAGCTCAGCAAGTACCTGGAGCCGGATGGAAAGCAAAGTTAACTGGTTGGAGCCTAGAGATGGAAGAGCTAGCTGCTTGAGGTTTCAGATGCTCCCGCCTGGGAAAATTGCTCCTTACTTCATTCTCGGGGCTCTGCTCCTGTGTGGGTGGGTCTGCTTTTCAGCTCTCTCTATCTCATAGTGAATGAAGCACTTGAGGGGACCCGGTCCTGCCCTCCATGCCCTGATCACCTGTACATTTTGAGGAAAGGACTTCCTGTACTGACTCAGAGAAAGGCTTCAGTTACAGCCAGCTAGAAAATGCTAGTTCTCCTAACCAATAGCTCAAATTCCAGCTGCCAGACTCATCCACGATCTCCTCTCTAGCCAGCTGCTACCCTCCAGTTGGACAGAGGACAATGCGCTGGAGCCCCACATCTGAGGAATGTGCTGTGTGCCACGTACCGGATGCTCCCAAGCTCTCAGGACACCGAGTGTCCCGCGTGCCTTTAAATACAAAGGACTATGTCCTTTTTAGGGGCATAGGGTTGCATGCTAGGCACTTCTTCCTCCACAGCAGCAATAGATAGATGAAGATGACTGTTCAAAGCCTGTGAACTTTGACTAATTAATTGAATATAAAGTTGATGTTAATCTGAAAAGCACAAGAGTTTCAGGTAAAAGGGTCATGTCTTTGTCAGCAGTGATTACCGCAAACAAAAAGACCCTGCTTCATGGGTAAGGGTGCTTAGAAATCCTAAAGAGAAAATATTCTGGTATGAAAAACTTTCCCGAGATAGTCTCATGAGTAAAGATTGGTCGTTGCCTTAGGTAAAAGTTGAGATAGAAAGAAAAACATATCTAGGAAAACAAAAAGCTTACAACAGGGTTTTGGAAATGAGTTATTTTCAGACAGATGGATGTAGTTTTGGAATTGTTTTTTGGAGATTGTTTTTTAACTCTGTGACCTGAAATTTTGCTTAAAAATTTGAAGAATAAGTAATCCTTTTGGTGTTGGCTATATACTGTCTTATTAAGAATTCAGCATTTATTTTATCCAGAGATATATTTGATCTAATAGGATAGGACTATTTCTCTTCCAGTTTCTTCAGACGGAGAGCATCGGAATTCAATCTGAATGAAAAGAAAACCATGGTGATCATCCATCGGGGACCGCTGGCTTGTTTAACCATGGGATCGCAAATCAAGAACTGAGGGCATAGGTAAATAGGAAGAAAAGAATGACACGTGTTGTCTAAACTCTTTGTCCAAGATGAAGTTACATTCATAGCACTAGACATAAGTCTTCCGTTTTTTGCTTCAGAAATGTATGGGAAATCACGTACTTCTGAGCTGCTTAGTACCCATTTCTAACGGATTTGAAAAAGTCTGCTGAAGTTCTCCCAGATGCTAGATTCCTCGATATATGTTTCTTGTTAGATGGACTCAGTATGTTTTAGCTTTTGCTTGTTAAAGTTATTTACATGGCCTAAGGTCAAATGGTGTTGTTTCGCATTTTGCTTGATGCAAACCTCGCTGGTCTCCATTGTTTTTATAGCAGAAGATCAGTTTCAATGAGGTGGTAGAGAACTTCACTTCTAATGTGTCTGTTTAGCAATACGTTCACCAGGCATTCAAATCTTCTGGAGAAGATATAAAACCAAGAGGTCTGTATCTGAAATTTTAATGTGATGGTTCCTGATCTGAGCTGGGCTGGTTCACACGTTGTCCTGCAAGGGAGAAGGTCAAGCATGACATTCTTTCCAACAGAGGCAATGGAGTGGTGGCTCTGCTTGCTCAAGGATTGTGTAAGAAATTGAGATGTCTGGAGGTCATCGATGGTAACTGTAGGAGAAAATTGAACTGAACAGGCTGCTTCCACTTAGCCAGCCTCCTCAAGGAGATTATTTACAAGTCTCAGAGTCCGGCTCTGGTAGAGCTCAGTTTCACAGAGTCAGAGAAAAGCTGTAAAATAAGCTTAAATCAGTCCATCCAACGTTTGAAAGGGCAAGGGAAGCGGGGGGAGGGGGAAGGAAGAAGGAGGTGGAAAGAAAAAAACTGATTCCCAAATCTGCCTAATTTAATCCTTTCCTCTTAGTCTTTGTCTCTTTGGCTTTCATCTCTTTCAAGAAGTCTGCAAGCAGAGCAGATGGGGGTGAGTAGCCAAAATGGTAGCCATCTCTGCTGCTCTGGTCGTAAAGCCTCCGGACTTAGGCGGCCATTTTCCCTTGGATCTTGGATGTCCAAAGTCACATTCTATTAGCTCAGCAGCACATGCAAAATAATAACCATAAACCCAGAAATGTGCTGTGGAATTTTCTCCAGCTCTCTTAACGAGCTTTGCAAAGCTCCTCTGTCAAGGAGAGCGGGGAATGTGTAATTTCAAACACATTTTTAATAGTTTCTCTTGGCTCTCTCTGGAGAAGAGGGAGGCACGCTGACGCGGCTCTAGGAGAGGCAGCAACTTTACAAGGGCAATGTTAAACAAATCACCCAGGTGCTGGTAGCACTTGGGAAGCATGGGAAGCTAGGGCTCGTCGGGCGAAGGGCAGCACCGGAGTTCGATGTGTGGCTCTAGAAGTCAAACGCGCAAGGCAGACGGAAGCTATGAATGAAGACGGGCACTTTCAGTTCTCTCTGTCCAAGTCATTCTCAGTTGCATCTACTGTTCAGGGTCCTTTTCCTCTTATGACCAAGCAGGATTTCGTAAAGCAGAGGAAAGAGGTAGGAAGAGTGGAAATGGTAGCAGGTGCCAGACCACCAAGGCGCATCGGCGAGGATGCCCAGAACTCTTGGCTCTTGTCAGTAGCAGCAGATAGATCCTTGGGGGAGCTCAACATCCTAGCCACGTCAACCAGAACTCCTGGAGACCCGGCGGGGAGGAGATATGTGACTCCTCAACTTCTCTTGCTCAGGAACTTTAAAAAAGCCTTATCCAGAAAGACATGAAGAGCTGATGAGAAAATAGTCATATGAAATCAGAACTCTATGCCTTCTGGCCCCTCTCCATTGTCCCACCAGTATTTGTAATTGCCTGACCCTATTTTCTTAACCAAAAATCAGAACTCACGGTGTGAAAGCAGGTCAGGATATCTGAAATCAAGACAGTGTTGGAAAATTCATGACTGTGGTCACAACCACAAAGCTTTAATTCAATGAATCCACTGAAGTAATTATGCTGTTTAAATTAGGAAATGCCACCTTTATTGAAAAAATCCTTTTCCACTTTTTCTCTGATAACTGGTAATGGTGAAATTATTTCCTTATGATTAGTTTAAATGTATTATCTGTTCTAAAGAAGAGAAGAATCAGAGGTACATTGAATCAGGGGACTAAAAAGTTGATAGAGAATCATCTCTTTCAAGCCCCTTGCTTTTTACAAATGATGCAATTGGAGCTCAAAGAGATGACAAGTTCATGGCTGGGGAACCCAGGTCCCTGATTTCCAAGCTCAGTGTTAT
Source organism: Pteropus alecto (assembly GCF_000325575.1). Lineage (NCBI taxonomy): Eukaryota > Metazoa > Chordata > Mammalia > Chiroptera > Pteropodidae > Pteropus > Pteropus alecto. The sequence goes on from NW_006443566.1 coordinate 220,047, forward strand.
TTCTACCACTTCTGCAGCCCGTTGTGTACCTGCTCCATCTGGGCCAGTTTTGCCGTGCGGGGTTTTGCTCCCACCCATCTCCCCTCTCCCCGCTGAGTGTCTGCAATGGAAGATGGCGAACTTCTTCCTTAACTCCCAGACCCGTAGCAGCGTTACAGCCCAAGTGGGAACCTCGGGATGGAAAATGCTGAGTGGGGTCTGGCTCTGGGACAAGTAGGCTAATCATGGTGAGTGGCTGGTAGGAGTCGTGAGAGAGACATGAGCTCCCTGCAGTACCATTTTCTTCCCAGAGCCCCAGGTTTATACCCCCCATCTCCTTTAGGTCATCTATTTCTTCCCTGACAAAAACATCTGGTTGTTTCAAAACTGAAATTTTCATGCATTTCAGCTCATGTAGGAATGTCAAAAAGCTGTTCTGAAAAACATAGCTCCTCCCTGTGCCAAACCAGTTGGGCTGGAATGAACAACTGTTGTTATAAATCTCCACTCTGCCTCTTCAACAGCCCCAGAAGGTACAAAAAAAGAATGTTTCATGAGACCAGCCAGACGGATTGAATGAGACCTGCCCAGAGGAGCCCTGTGCACGAAGGGTATGGAAACACCCCTCTCTCTCCTCCCTCCTCCTCCTCTTTTCCTTTCAGACAATTTCTGGGACCGCTGGCAAGACGACAGCATGTCAGGGTTCTCTGTGTTCACAACAAATTCTTTTGTGTCCTGAAGTGGAAAAATATTTTATGACATGGCAGAGCAACTGCCTGTTCTATGAGCGATTCACAAGGAAAACTCAGCGACCTAATGACGTGTGTCCTCGCCAAGACGGGGGCAGGGAAAGGGATTTTTAAAAAGTGACCTAGAATCAAAAGGCTGAGGGGAACTTTGGAAGTCATTGAAGATGTGAGGCCACCATTCCACCGAGAATGTCCCACAGTGGACTAGCAAGTCTTCCATCCTCTTGCTGCACGTGTCTGTCCCCGTCACTCCTGGCTACTCTTTCTTCTTGATAGGCGGATCTTTGAATATATGAAGACAGCACTCACATTTTCACAAACTTTTCTTTCCAAGCAACACATCCTATTTTCCCAGTCATTTCTCATGGTTTTTGAAACTCTCCTCCATCAGCCTCCCTCCTCTGCTTACGTTTTAGTTATTCTTAATTCTCCAATTTTTTTTTCTTATGAATTTATGCCAACCTAAGTCTCCTCCATCCTGTTCTTCTGTGATTGACTTTTTGGAGACTAAATGTAAGACTTTACTTTTTTTCTGTGTTAAGGTTCCTACCATCAACATTTAGCCAATATTTGAGATTGCTGATGACATTTGAATCTTGAATCTGTCATCTATGACACTGGCTATCTCTCTTGATTTTCTTTTCACTTGAAACGTTGACATTTTTCTCCTCATAAAAGTCACTGATAAAAAGTTAAAGTTCAGAAACAACTCTCTAGATGTTAGCAGACCATTAATCCTCTTCAGCTGTTCACCAATTTCAAATCCAGCTAGCCCTATTATCGTCCAGCCTGTATTTCACCATACTTTCTACGAAATATTGTCAGATGTTTGGTCACATGTTTTGCTGCAATCGTTGCATAGAGTGTCCACTGCAGTTCCTCATCTACAAACTTGGAGATGCTGTAAAAAATGAAACCAAATCTCATATAGAAACCTCTACCGGCAGTGCCACAGCGGATTTCTTTTCTAAATATCCTCGTAAATCCCTTTGCTTTGCTGCCTGTGCTGCTGGCATCCTCCTTGCTTTCCCTTTTGGGATCCTTGTCTTTTCTGTTCAGATACCAAGATGTCTTTGGTTGACCATCGAAAAATTGAAACTGACCCATTTCCTAAGCTCTTGCTAGATTGTCCTCCGGGATAAGCCTGCATTTTAATGGAAGATCCCTGAGGCTCCACTGAGAAGAATAAGGAAGGGGAATTTGTGGCAACACCAGTGACTGGTGTAATCACATCTCCTGGGAAGCTGCTTATTCCGTAGAGCTGGCCCTTCTCACATTCTCCTTGTCTGTGCCTCTGGCAACTCTCCTCGAGAAACCAACTCCCCAAACCCCACACCCTAGCCTAGCAGGACAGACATCCTGTTACACAATGCAAACTCTCAATGTGCCCCAGCCCAGGCTTCTTTCAGCTAGTGCTGAAAATGGCCTCAAGAAATTTTTGTCTTTAGAGCTCTTTTCTAAACCATGCTCAGCCAGGTTAGACCAGTTGGGCTTTTAAAAACCTCCATTTCTTCTTTTTTCTCATCTGTTTTCTCAAAACTCTTCATTAGTAGCAAGCAGGAGGGTTCATTCATTCATTCATTCATTCAGCAAAGAGTCTTTAAGTACCTACGATGTGCCAGTCCGAAGTAGGCACTGGAGATTCAGGGGCGAGCCAACTCAGCTCTTGGGGAGTTGCCAGTCCAACTAGGAAGACAGATTTTAAACATGTAAACAGCAGTATGAGACAGGTATATGGGAAATACGGGGCATACCTCAGTCTAAAGGCCAAGACAATGCTGTGGGAGGTAATATAGAAAGAGGGACCACCTGAGTGAATCCAAAAGCCTAAGAGAAGCCAGCTGTCCCTGGAGACGATGCCCAGAGTTTTGCCCCACAAAACTCCTTTGAGCTCCTCCAAAGCTGAGGGTCCCGTCTGTATCTTGGAAAAGAGATCTAATAGAATCTCATTTCCTAGCTCAACTCAATTTAAACTCTGGGGCTGTCACAGCCTTTGTTTATCTAAAAAAATTTTACCTACCTGCGGGGTGATTTATTTTTGTAGAGGGAATGTCTGTAGTGCTTCCATCTCATTGCCAAGTTGCCAGCTCACCCCACCGAGTCTCCCCTTCCTCTTCAAAACACCAGCTATGCTCAGAAGTGCCCGAATCTGCCCATTATAATTAGAATTCCTGACTGTTCTAGCCCAAGGGCAATGGATTTTAGAAACTAGCATTGGGAAATGTGCTTTTTATGACTGTAACCACGGCTCCATCTATACGGCTGGCCCAGCGGGATCAGTGGAGGAAACCGTCTTCTAATCCCCTTTTCTGGAGGTGTCAAGTTCTCCTGCCTGGCCTACCTCCTGGCACACGGACCCTCGAGCCCTGCAGAGTCTGCACAGCCAGAACGAAGGTGAAGGCAGTGATATGGGAAGAGCTTCCTCAGCCATGTGCATCTTGGGAAGGGGACGCTCCTCTCTTGAGTGCCAGCCTCTGCCCAGCCTCAGTGCCCTACTCCTAACAGGACAGGGCGCATCTTGCTGGCCGTGGCTGCACAGCCACTTGGTCATTTTGCCAGACATCTCTCCTTTCCGTCTTCCCAGGCCAGCCCTGGGCTCTTT
>NW_006443566.1:223391-230303 GCF_000325575.1 Pteropus alecto
TTCCCTCCAGAAGCACCTCGGAGAAGAGTGAGAGGCTTTGTACAGACACTCAAGTGGCAGCCCCGTGGAACGCATCTGCAAACGTGGAAAATTTCCTTTTTGCATTCTGCTTAAACATTTGACAAGAATTAAAGTTCCCCCCAGGGGAACCAATTTCACATATTGAAACCAAACTTTCTTCCTTCTTGTATTCTTTTTCTCCCTCTCTCGGTCTCGGATTCAGGAGGAATGATTTCCTCTGAAATGAAGCCACTTGTGCTCAGAGTGAAGTGGTGAACACTGCCTGCCTAGAATGCCCCCGGTTTAAATAAAGGTGCTGCGGCCAGGGTTCACGTTTACTGTTCTGAATATGTTTCAGGCCTGTCACAACTCATATCCTACCATGGCATGGAGGCCTGGGGAAAGGCAAAACCTGTTTTCCCTGGAAAAATAATAAAATGTGGAGCTGGTTTCTTTTGAAAATGGCTTCTGTTTCACAATTCAAGTTGAGTTTTCTGTCAGGAAATGATTATCCATTAGGCCTTTAAGGTGGAGGAAGGGAGAGGTGAGGTAGACTGGGCAGGAAGGGAGGAGCAGGAGAGGAGGGGTACTGAGAGGGCAGAATTTAAGGGGTGTGCTCTGTCCTCTGCTTGAAATCAGGCTGGGGTCTTCAGGCCTCCACTGGTCGCTCGAAGCCTGATAGGATGGAACAATCAAAGCTTGGCAGAACCTACACTCAAGAAAAAGAAGTAGCTATTACTCTTCTGTCTGTGGTAGGGTCATCTAGGCAGCTCTGGGCAAGGCTCCCTTCAGAAAGGACAGGGTCCAGCATAGCTAGACAGAATATACATCTGTAATGAAGCCAGGCAGCCACTGGATGTCAGCAGCCAGTGTCATTTTAGGACCACAGGGACGGGCCAGCAAAACTCCCAGGCGCTCCTATACAAGTCAGCCTCCAAGAAAATAAAAATGGAAATAGGGGGCATGAGGCTGGAGAGAGCGGGGGCCCAGGCAGACTAAAGAAAGAGGAGGCCCAGCCATAAATATGCATGTCTGGACAGCGTGTGTTTCAAATTGAATGTTCACACACACACACACACACACACACACACATACACACAGTATATTAGAGCATGTTTGTGAACATCCCCAAATGGGTGGAGCGCTCAAATACACATTTGGAATTTTCATTGGAAACACATGCACAATTAACAAAAATGAAAGCATAATCTTAGAAACATTGAACTTGCACCTAAGCCATTAGCAAGCTGGTTCATTCTGATGTGCTCAGTTGTGGGGCCCACGTCACTAAATTCTAATGCCATGGCAATGGTGGAAGTCCAGAAAGTTCTCAGGTACGTTTAGCCCTATAGAAGGCTTTTCAGGTTCATGCTCAGGCTGGGGCAGGGCAGGATGGAAGCTGGACTTTTTATACTTAACACACTGTGATTTTCAAGTTTGGAAAAAGGATTTAGAGAGAATGTATGTCTCTTATTTTTTAACTTTGTATAATATGCGTACAGAGAAGTGCATCTCTCAGCTCGATGAATCTTCTGAAACTGAACACGTCTATCACCAGCACCTAGGTCACAGAAAAGAACATCAGCATCACCCTAGAAGCCTCATTCATCTTCCTTTCAGGCATCGTTCTCTCCCCCTTATTCATTATGCTTTAAATTATATTTTTCTTGTCAGCCACTAAAGATGATAATGATTTATCTTGTGCTAAAGCTTCAGAGCAAAGTGAGCCTAAGTCAGGGGTGTGCCATGTACCCCAAAGTCCTCCTCAGGAAACTCTGGCTGTGCCTCCACCTCCCTCAGGCTTCCTAATGCCACCCAGAGTCCAGCTCAAATACCATCTCCCGAAATCTCTCCAGATCTCTAGCTCCTCAATTCTAGTGGCCTTCAGAGTTCGTAAATTCTCTCATCTTTATGTTGTCTTAGTCTGTTCAGGCTGCTATAACAGATTACCATGGACTGGGGTGTTTAAAAACAACAGAAAAAAATTTTTCACTGTTCTGTAGGCTAGGTAGTCCAAGGTCAAGGTGCCAGCAGATTTGGTGTATGGTGAGGACCTGATTCCTGGTTCATTAGACGGTCGTCTCCTCCCCGTTTTCTCATGTGGTGGGAATGAAAGAGGTCTCTACTATAAGAGCGTTAATCCCGTTCACGAGGCCTCCGCTCTCGTGACCTAATCACCTCTCAAAGGCACCCACCTCCTAATGCCATCACCTTGGTGGTTAGGATTTCAACATCTGAATTTGGGAGAGATACAAACATTTATTACATATCATGCATATTGAAAGCCAACCAGTACCGGGATCTCTGCTCACAAGGAATTTAGCAATCTATGGAGGGACAAGTTCACAAGATAGCATGGTCACTGCTAAGGCTGCAGTCAGCACAAGGGAGGGGAGAGCACTTAAAAGGGAGCACTTAGCTTGGTCTTAAGAGATCAAGGGACGGCTCCTAGGAGAAGAGGAGCCTCAGCAGGGGCCTAGAGGACCAATCAGAGCCATCCAGGTGAAGGGGCAGATGGTCTGGAGAATAGAATTCAAGGCAGTGAGAACAGCATGCGCAAAAATGGGAAAGGGATGGGAGGTAAAGCAGGAGAGATGAGCAGGGTCAGCTCATGAAGGCCCGCTGTGTTCTGGGTGACTCTGGGTCCCAGTTTACCCTGGGATAGTCTATTTACACCTGCTATCCCAGCATAACCATCCCCCCTCCCCTCCATCACTCTCAACAGTGATTGGTTTGGACAAAAAATGGCACGGTCACCCCTTTCGAACCATGCCAAAGAATTTGATTTCAATCTTGAAGGCCTAAGGAGCCAGAGAAGGCCTTCGAGGAGAAAGCAACATGGTCACATTTTCATTTTAGAAATATTACTTTGCCTGCAGTAGAAGAATGTTTTGACAAAAAGAATACTGAAGGCAAGAAGTATCTTAGGAGATTATATCAATCCAAGGGAGAGACGACGGTGGCCAGGGTTAAGAGATTGATAGTGATAATGGATGAATTCGAGGCATACGAGAAATACTGAGAGGGAGAAATCACATGGATATGGTGATTTTATTTACTCTGTGTTCATTAGTCATGTACGTGCTGCCTTCTAAGATTTAAAACTGGATTCTTCTGGCAGCCTGCTGCTTGGGTTCCAGGATAACAGAACCCTTGGAAGAGCTGGAAGAAGAAGAGAAGAGCGGGCTCCGGCCTGGAGTCTTCTCTCTCTGGAATGCAGAGCTTTCCTGTGCTGAGCCGGGTCCCAGAAGTGGCCTGGGTTGAGGCCAAGGTCAGGGCTGGGGCAGGGTGGTGCTGGTTTGGGGTGGTACAGACAGCTCAGCAGCCATGGGTTTCTCTGCAAAGACTTTCCCCTTAAACTGGGAGGTGGGTTGACATTGTGTATGGTTGAGGAATGTTACAGGCTTGTGAATTACATTTTAAAAAATATTTTATCAACACCTCTGAATTAGAACAAACTCCAGTCCACGCCACATGTGTTTTCCATGTGTGTTGCGACTGTAGAAAGTAACCAAACAACTCTGTATTGAACTTGTCAGATTATAATCAAAAATTCCACTAATTACTTCAGCATGAAGCTTATTGAGCTCTCTCCCTTAATCATCAGAAGCAGGTCCTATTAGCAAGCGCTGTGGTTCAATAACACCACTTTATTGTGTTTCTTGGACATCTACAAAAGCTTATCTTTCACTGCAAGATTTTCTCATTTTTGGAAACTTTGTCCCCTCAACAGCCATCATTACTAACTATATCAAGCATGCAGTGCTAGGAAAAGTACCACGCAAAGAAATTTCTAAAATGGGAATGGACATTCGTGTTGGAGTGGTAGTTTTTGCCAGAGAGCTAAACCCCAGCAAAGGAATTGATTTTTCTAGGCTGCCGCTTCATTGCCGGAGAAAGCAGCGAACATAAAAACCTGCCAGTGTGGACAGGCTGTTTAGCACATTTGTTTTATCTCTGAGAGGCCAATAATAATGACAGAACAAAGTTAAAGGAGTTTCGAGGCCAAGAAGAAAAATTAAGATGCTTTTAACATTTATAGAGAGAAAACATTATTTCTCTTTCATCTTTCTTGTCTCTCATTTCAGTTCCCTTTAAACATCTGCGCAGTCTGGGGGAAAAAAATAAAAGAAAAGAGAAAGCGAAAGCAGTGAAAAAAAAATAGTAAGCTCTTAACTAGAGAGAACGTATAATTATTTATACAGATGAGAGTACCGTGGTGCGGAGTCTGTAAATGTTTATATTTGGTTTTTAAATGAAATATGGTAAGCCCCATTTACTATTCAGAAATCCAAATTTATAAAACAGATTTTTTGTTGTTGTTGTTGTTAGTGGGACGAGGAGGTGGAAATGGGTTGGGATGGGAGTTTATTCACATTGCATAAAAATTCTTTACTTTGCAAAATGATTCACTGAAAGTTTCCTTTAAATAACAGCTCTGCTGGTGCATTTAATTTACCAAAAAAATCCATTTAAAACAGAATTTTAGGAATAAATTCTGTGTTATGCAATGGGAATGCAGTAAGCATTTTAAAATAAAAACAGACTGGAGTGAATATTAAAATAAATTTTTATTCTCTGAATAAACTCTTAGTAGGCAAGTATCAGGATGATAGCCTAATAGCGTAACAGGAGGGTCCTTGTGTGGCGGGGGGAAAGTTGAAGGGGTAGATGAGGTAGGATTAAGGGAAGTAGCAGGGACTTATATTTAAAAATAGGACATGAAATAATTTAAGGAATGAGTTTTAATATGAGACCTCGCCTTCGTAAAAGTAAACAAATGGATTTCTAGTTCAAGATGCAGATAACTTCCCCTGCATTTAAGCACGCAGGTAATTTCCCCTTCTCTTCCAAATTCTCATTAAAATAACCAAATAAATGCGTAATAGAGAAATCTGCATCAGTATTAACCTGATTTCTACAAAAGCAAGTTTGATAATTAAAAAAGAGCAGTGAGGACTGATCCTAATATTTTTAGGCTGCTACTCCTGGGAAGATTGATAAAGGTGACTTGAAAGATAATAAATATAATGTAAAAAAACATTAGTAATTTGGATCTAAAAGCTTAGATTGCTTTAACAGTAATTTGGAGCTGGGGGATATGTGAAATAAAATGCTGTTAAATGTCTTCTTTTATATGAGGGAGCGACGGTAAATAGATATGATTTCTTGCTTGCTTATAATAAAAAATTTAAGCTCAAATATTGTTGAAAGGCAACCACCTATAGATCAAACATAACAATATAGAGAGATAAAAAAATTTACAACTTTAAGTCATATCGAAAGGGAAAAAAGAAGTCTTTATATTGGTCCTTTCCACATATAGAGAAAGTGTAGGGGAAAAACTGAATCTTAAAATCACATGCAAATATTTTGGTGCCGGTGAGCATAAGATCGGGAAAATATGCTCCTTTTCTAGCATAGTATGTTAATGAGTTTTGGAATCTACAAAGGTGGGTAGACTTGAATAGGGGTGGAGAGCTAAAATGTTACTTATGCAAAAGTAAAGGTCCAAGGAGAGAAAGAAATCAGCTCTACATGGTGAAAGGTTAATCACCTGGGAGAATGGTGGCTTGTAAGAAATCTCTTATGTCAGGATGATCAAAGAAATTTCAAGAAAAGATTTGCCTTATGCTACGTTATGTTTCTTGTGCTGCAAAAATTCACAGTCTCTTCATGACCTCAAGTCTTCAGTGAAAGCTTTCCAGAAGATTTGGAAGTAATCAAAAGCTTAGTATAAGGTTTGGAGAGATGAGGATGTTGAAAGGGAGTAAAAGAAAATGGAACAGAGAAGACACCTGGGCCAGAATAAAGCTGTGGGGATGGCATTGCTATAAGAAATGCCACAAGGGTAGAAGACACAGAGAGTCAGAAGCAAAATTCACTATGAAAATGTAAGTGCCTATAAATTTACCAAAACTTGGAGAGGCTGTTAGATTTCTCATTGAATGTGGTAGAGAGGGTCATTTTGTTCTAGATATCATGGGACCATGTGACACCTGGGGTACGCAGCATCTATGTTATTAGAGTTAAAAAAGATAAATCTATCAAGAAGTAAAACAAAAAATAACCGCAAAGCAACAAATATTGAATAAGGTATAAAAAGTTAGATCACATGAAGCAGTTATCACATTAACTATGAAGAGTTAAACTTGCCATTAAATGACAAAGACTCAGAGGTTTATATACTTCATGGCAGGATGTAGTAAGTCATAGCAATCCACTATATTCACTGAAATAACCAGAAAAATCCTGAAATTTTCAAAAATTATATATTTAAAGACATTGGAGAGTTGTGGAAACAGAGAGAACTAGATGAGTCGGAATTTCATTTCTGAGGTTATCTGGCAATTACCAGCTATGTTTGCTGAGCTCATTTGCCAATTTGGTTAAAAAAAAAAAGAGAGAGAGACTGATTATATGCTGTTTACAAAAGATACACTTTATTTTTTTTAGAAATATTTTTAAAATAATTCTGTAATTTTTCAATTACAGTTGGCACATAATATATTAGTTTCAGGTGTACAACATAGTGATTAGACATTTAAATAACTTACAAAGTGATCACTCCAATAAATCTAATACCTATCTGACACCTTACACAGTTATTAAAATATTATTGATTATATTCTTTACGCTATAATTTATATCCACATGGCTACTTTGTAATTACTAATTTGTATTTCTTAATCCTTTCACTTTTTTTTTTAACCTGGCCTACAAAACCCTTCCAACTGGCAATCATCAGTTTGTTCTCTGCATCTATGAGTTTATTCATTTTTCTAGATTCCACATATAAGTGATAATCATATGGCATTTGTCTTTCTCAGTATAACCTATTTTACTCAGTATAATATCCTCTAGGTCCATTCATGTTGTTGCAAATGGTAAGATTTATTCTTTCTCATGGAT
>NW_006443566.1:230656-232916 GCF_000325575.1 Pteropus alecto
TTGCTTTATAATTACTAATGCTTTATTAAGAGTCTTCTTTTGAATATTTGTGTTGGAATTTAATTCATGGTAAGTAATAATTTTCGCGTACCTTTAGTTTTTAAATAATTTTTTAAATTTCCCAATTATAGTTGGCATACAATATTATATTATTTTTAAGTATACAACATTGTAATTAGACATTTATATAACTTATGAAGTGATCATCCTGATAAATCTAGTACCCATTTGACATTACAGTTATTACAATATAATTGACTATATTTCTTATGCTATACTTTACATCCCCATGACTATTTTTTAACTACCAATTTGTACTTCTTAATCCCTTCCCCTCTTTTACACCCGCCACCAACCCCCTCCAGTCTGGCAATCCTCAAAATGTTCTCTATAAGTTTGTTTCTGTTTTGTTTATTTTGTTTCTGTATTCCACGTGTAAATGAAATCGTATGCATTTGTCTTTGTCTGATTTACTCCACTCAGCACAATACCCTCTAGGTCCATCCATATTGTTGCAGATGGCAATGTTTTATTTTTTTAATCTATTTTTTATGGCTCCCTTGAAGGTAACTAACTGCTTTTCTCTTGCTGCTTTTAAGACTGTCTCTTCGTCTTTAACTTTTGGCATTTTAATTATGATGTGTCTTGTTGCAGGCTGCTTTGGGTTCATCTTGTTTGGGGCTCTGTGCTTCCTCGGCTTGTATGTCTATTTCCTTCACTAGGGTAGAAAAGTTTTCTGTCATTATTTCTTTAAATATGTTTTTAATTCCTTGCTCTCTCTTCTCCTTCTGGTGTCCTCTATGATGTAAATGATTTTTTGCTTGATGTTGTCCCAGAGGCCCCTTAAACAACCCTCTTTTTTATTGAAGTTCTTTTTTCTTCTTTTTCTGTTTTGATTGAGTGTTTTCTGCTACCTTATCTTCTAAATCTATTGATTATATTCTTTACGCTATAATTTATATCCACATGGCTACTTTGTAATTACTAATTTGTATTTCTTAATCCTTTCTCCTTTTCACCCACGCCTCTCAACACCCCCTCCCAACTTGCACTCATCAAAATGTTCTCTGTATCTATGAGTTTGTTTGATCCTCTGCTTCATCCATTCTACTGTTGATTTCCTCTAATGTATTCTTAATTTTCATTATTGTATTCTTCATTTCCGATTGTTTTTTAAAAATATTTTCCATCTCTATTTTTATGTTTTTTTATCTCCTTGTTAAAATTCTCACTGAGTTCATCTACTCTTCCCCTAAGTTAATTGAGCATCTTTATAAACAATGTTTTGAACTCTGCATCTAGCAGATTGTCTTCATTTCGTTTCGTTCTTTTTCTAGAGCTTTGTTCTGTTCTTTCATTTATTTTTTTTTATGGCTGAGTAATAATATTCTATTTTACCACCTCTTCTTTATCCATTCATCTATTGATAGACACCCAGGTAGCCTCTATATCTTGGTAAACAATGCTGCAATGAACATATGAATTCACATGTTCCTTCGTCTCCCCATTTTGGCTGCTTCCTTATGTTCATTTCTATGTGTTATGTAGGGCTGCTATGTCTCCTGATCTTAGTAGAGTGACCTTATGTAGTAGGTGTCCTATGGGTTTCTTCAGATAAAAGTGGGATTACTGGGTCCTTCTTTGTCTCTTGTTATACCCTTTGTTTTAAATTCAGTTTTGTCTGGTATAAGTATTGCTACCCCAGCCTTTTGTTTGTTTGTTTTTATTTTTATAATACATTTTTTTCCATCCTCTCACCCCAAGTCTGCATGGCTCTTTCGATCTGAAGTGAGTCTTTTGTAGACAGTGAATATAAGAGTCTCCTTTTCTTATCCATTCAGTCACCTTATCTATTGATTGGAGCATTCAGTCCATTCACCTTTAAACCAATCGTTGCTAGACATGTGGTTATTGCCATTTTATTATTCATATTTTTTATCTTTCTTTTTCTTCTTCTTCTTCTTAAAAAGTGGCTCTAACATTTTTTGTAATGCTGGTTCGGTGGTGATAAACTCCTTCAGCTTTTTCCTTTCTGGAAAGCTCTTTATCTGTCCTCTAATTCTAAATGACAGCTTTGCTAGGTAAAGTAACCTTGGTGTTCGGTCCTTGGTCTTCATCACTTTGAATATTTTGTGCCAGTCCTTTCTGGCCTGCAAATTTTCTTTTGAGAAATCAGCTGACAGTCTTATGGAAGCTCCCTTGTAGATAACTAACTGCTTTTCTCTTGATGCTTTTAAGATTCTCTCTTTGTCTTTAACCT
>NW_006443566.1:232973-295074 GCF_000325575.1 Pteropus alecto
TTTTATCGCCTTGTTAAAATTCTCACTGAGTTCATCTACTCTTCCCCTAAGTTAATTGAGCATCTTTATAAACAATGTTTTGAACTCTGCATCTAGCAGATTGTCTTCATTTCGTTTCGTTCTTTTTCTAGAGCTTTGTTCTGTTCTTTCATTTGAGACATATTTCTTCGTCTCCCCATTTTGGCTGCTTCCTTATGTTCATTTCTATGTGTTATGTAGGGCTGCTATGTCTCCTGATCTTAGTAGAGTGACCTTATGTAGTAGGTGTCCTATGGGGCCCAGTGGCACAGTCTTCCCTGGTCACCTGAGCTGGGTGCTCCAGGTGTGATCTTTGTGTGGGCTGTGTGTGACCCCTTATTGTAGTCGAAACTTGGTTGCTGTTTGCACGTCAGTGGGAAGGGTTGACCCTCTGGCTGTTTGGTTGTGAGGACTGGCCAGTTATGGTCTGACCATATGGAGCCGGATTTTCTTCAGCAGACTCTAGTGCCTGCCCAGTTTGCCCTTTTGGGTGTGTTGTCCTTGGATACAGCCCCCGGTGGTGCTCTGGCTTGGTCACAAGCCAGCAACCAGGTGTGCCAACCCCAGAGCATCCTGGGAGGGGCCCTGCTGCAGGCCAAGTTCAGTTTTTCTTCTTCTTCTTCTTAAAAAGTGGCTCTAACATTTTTTGTAATGCTGGTTCGGTGGTGATAAACTCCTTCAGCTTTTTCCTTTCTGGAAAGCTCTTTATCTGTCCTCTAATTCTAAATGACAGCTTTGCTAGGTAAAGTAACTTTGGTTTTCGGTCCTTGGTCTTCATCAGTTTGAATATTTTCTGCCAGTCCTTTCTGGCCTGCAAATTTTCTGTTGAGAAATCAGCTGACAGTCTTATAAGGTAAGTAGGTAAACGAATTGCTTTTCTCTTGCTGCTTTTAAGATTCTCTCTTTGTCTCTTGTAGGTAATCAAATTGCTTTTCTCTTGCCAAGTTCAGTTGTAGCCTGTGCCCTGCCTCGGGCAACCTGGTAAGAGTCACCAAGCAATTTGCAGATGGCCGCCACCCATACTGGGCTTGGAGGTTCCTCAAGGGGCCAAACTGTGAACCAAGGCGGGCTGCTGCTAGTGCTGGCTTGGAACTGCTCACTCAGCAAGAGGTACGGCGTACACAGAGGCCAGATGTTGCTTATTTGGGGTTTGTGAACCTTTGAGATATTTTGGGAAAGGACAAAGCATGAGCCAAGACAGGCCATTTGTATGGAAAATCCACTGGGAGCAGTTTGGGTGGGCTCACAAGTTGGGTGGAGTAGGGAATCACCAGGGCAGGGTGACCATTGTCAGCCAGGTTGATGGAAACTCAGATATGGTGGCTGCCTGAGTCTGCATGAGAGTGGGGAGGGCTCAACAAAGAAATGATGAATCCATACTGGGCTTGGAGGTGCCTCAAGGGGCCAAACTATGAACCAAGGCGGGCTGCTGCTAGTGCTGGCTTGGGACTGCTCACTCAGCAAGAGGTATGGCATACACAGAGGCTAGATGTTGCTTATTTGGGGTTTATAAAAGGGTATTTTGGGAAAGGATAAAGCATGAGCCAAGACAGGCCATTTGTATGGAAAATCCACTGGGAGCAGTTTGGGTGGGCCAACAAGTTGGGTGGAGTAGGGTTTCAGGGAATCACCAGGGCAGGGTGACCAATGTCAGCCAGGTTGATGGAGACTCAGATATGGCGGCTGCCTGAGTCTGCATGATGAGAGTGGGGAGGGCTCAACAAAGAAATGATGAATTCTGTCAACACTTATGTCTGGGAGAAAGCTCCCCCTCCAGCATTTGCCCTGAAGCCAGACAAGTCAGTTCTTCTCTGTATGTCCCTGGCACCTTTCAAGCTGCTGCCCCCATGCTGGAGCTCAGAGTGAGTGAGCCCATCAGCGAGTAAGTTCATGTGCTGGCCCCTTAAGAGGAATGTTTGCAACTCCAACCACTCTCCATCTCACTCAGCGACGATATTCACTGGTTTTCACAGCCAGAAGTTATGGGGATTTCTCTTCCCCACACTGGAACCCTGGGCTGGGGACACTGGTGTGGGGCCAGGACCCCTCACTTTTCTGGGGGGATCTCTGCAGCTGAGATAGTTCTCCTGATTCTCAACTGCCACAGGTGGGTTTGGTGACTAGCTCATTCTGCATTCCTACACTTCCTACCAGTCATGAGGTGGTCCATTTCCTCCCTCTATGTCCCTGGCACCTTTCAAGCTGCTGCCCCCATGCTGGAGCTCAGAGTGAGTGAGCCCATCAGCGAGTAAGTTCATGTGCTGGCCCCTTAAGAGAAATGTTTGCAACTCCAACCACTCTCCATCTCACTCAGCGACGATATTCACTGGTTTTCACAGCCAGAAGTTATGGGGATTTCTCTTCCCCACACTGGGACCCTGGGCTGGGGACATTGGTGTGGGGCCAGGACCCCTCACTTTTCTGGGGGGATCTCTGCAGCTGAGATAGTTCTCCTGATTCTCAACTGCCACAGGTGGGTTTGGTGACTAGCTCATTCTGCATTCCTACACTTCCTACCAGTCATGAGGTGGTCTCTTATTTATATCCCCAGTTACAGAAGTCTTCTGTTCAGCTAGACCTCAGGTGACTAGTTGTAATTTTGATGTAGTAATGAGGGGAGGCAAGCACAGTGTTTACCTACTTCCCTGTCTTGACTAGAACCACCAAGAGATACACTTTAAATAAAATACTATTTACAAGAGACTTTATTTATAAAGACACGATAAATGGAAAAATACAAATACTAACCAGAAGATAGATCATATAACTATATTAATAACAAACATTAGGATATAAGGCAAGAAATGTTAATAGAGAAAGAGGGTTTTCCGTAATGATAAAAGAGTCAATTCATCAAGAAGATGTAATAATTTTTAATTTGTATATGCCTAATAGTTATAATAAACATAAAGCAAAAGTTGATAGAACTAGAAGTAAAAAATTGATAATCCACAATTATAGTTGATTTTAATAGTAATATGGAGAGAAAAAATTAATAAAAACATGAAAGATCTGAACCCAATTTACATATATGGAACATCATACCCCAAAACTGAAGAACACACATTCTTTTCAAGTTTCCATGGAACATTTACCAAGATAGACTATATGTTGGATCAGAGAGTAAGTCTCAAAGAACTTCTAACGACTAATCTCAAAAAACTTCTAATGACTACAGAAAATGTTGTTTAACCATAGTAGAATTAAACTTGAAATCAATAACAGAAAGATAAGCAGAAAATCTCCAACTTCAATAGCACATGTATTAAAAAAGAAATTATAATAGTAGTTATGACAAATTTTTAATTCAATAACAACAAAAATTGGCATATCAAAACTTACAGATGCAGTTTCCAACCAAAGAAAAATTTATAGTTTTAACTAAATATATTAGAAAAAAAAGTTGGCAATCGATGATTTAAGTCTTCTTCTCAGGAAATTAGAAAATAATGAACAAATTAAGCCTGAAGTATATGGAAGAAAAAAGTAAAGCTGAAGAAGTCAACAACATAGAAAGCAATGATATTATGAAGCTGAAATCAACAAATTGAAAGCACAAACAACTTAAGAAAATTACTTAGCAATATTTATTAAAGCCAAACATGTGCATATCTTATGATTCAGCAATTTCACTCCTGGGATACATACCAAGAAAAATGAGTTTTTATGTCCTTCAAAATAAAAAATATACAAGGCATGGACTAGACATGTATAAGAATGTTAATAGCAACATTATTTATATAGTGCAAAATGGAAACAACCCAAATGTCCATCAATAGAAGAATGGGTAAATAAATTATGGTATGTTTTTACAATAGAACACTATATAGCAATGAAAAAGAATGACTTGTGCTACGTGCAACCATATGACAAACCTCACACAC
This sequence comes from Pteropus alecto, assembly GCF_000325575.1. Lineage (NCBI taxonomy): Eukaryota > Metazoa > Chordata > Mammalia > Chiroptera > Pteropodidae > Pteropus > Pteropus alecto. The sequence goes on from NW_006443566.1 coordinate 236,876, forward strand.
AGAGTATTGAACAAAATACACTACCTAAAATAAAAAGGGTACATGCTGGGTGATTTCAGTTAAATAAATTCAAAATTAAGCAAAACTAATTTATGGTAATAATAGTTACAATGATATGTTGTTTAGGAGATGTTGACAAGGATAGTATGGGAGACATGAGGAGGCCCTGCCCAGATTCCCTCTTCATGGAAGAACTTTTTGCTCAGCTGCTGGGAGTGTTGTCATGAATAGCTTCAGCTATTGGTGGCTTCAGGGATTGCCTCATCCACCTTGTACAAGGTGACACTCTTCCAGAGGCAGTCTATACCCAGTGATTGATGCAGGTGGGGGTATAAAGGCAAAGGACTGTTCATTTTGGTCCAATTCAGGACAATTCTGATGGATTTTCTCAGCTCTCAATCTTCCCGTGGGTTTGGCAGAGGCTGTAGGCCCTGCATCACACCTTGACATCCCCTTCTACCCAACCCTACTTCTTTCCACCCTTTCATAGGTATTGATCCTGAGGGTTCATCATAAATATTCTGAACACTAAGCTCTGTCTCAGAAATTGCTTCCAAGAGAACCCAAACTGCAACATGGGGCAGAAAGGAGCCTGCCGGGTGCTGGAAATGATCTATAATTTGATTTAGGAGTTGGATGCATAAGTGTATGCATATGTAAATGTGTACATTTAAGATTTATGCACTTCACTATATGTAAATAATACCTTAAAAGAAAGAAAAAATAACAGACAGAAATTGAGTTTAAAAATGCAACTATATGCTATTTTCCAAGAGACATACCTCAAAATAATGGTAAGAAAAAATTTAAGAATAAATAAGGGAACTATGATGTATTGAACACATGAGTATATCTCCATTTTCTCCAGAAAACCCATTAAAATGAATGTAAAAAATATTTAAAAGGTCTAAATCCACAAAGGCAAGAAGAGAAGAATAGAAAACAATAGCTTTACGAGATACTGACATTTTGGAATCAGGGAATGGTGATTGACTTAATAGAGCAGAGAGAAAGTTGAAAGCCCACAGGCAGAGAAAGCAATAGCAAGTGAGGTAGTTTCCACACATGGCCCAAAGAAGCTCAGGGAGTTGAGTATAGGGTGTGCTAAGGTCGGGAAGATTGATTAAAAGTCCTTATGTTGAGCATTTAGACTCCCAGATCCCTTCTCTAACACCACACTGTCTCATCACTACTTCTTCCCATTTTCAGCAGAAGATTGGAGCTTTTCTCTTCATAGAGGGTACATCTGACAGATTTCAGAATTTGGGCATACCTGGCACAGCAGAAATATGAGAGGGGCGTGCCATATTGAAAACAGAGGGTCAAATGAAAGTTGACGTCCTCAATGGTGACACCTCTGGCCCTCTTCCTTCACACAGGTCTCAGAAAACTAGCAGCCAGCATGAACTCACTAGAGAAAAATTAGTTGACTCTTTTCTGAGGAAACCACCCAGCCCAAATGAAAAGACTGCTCTCTTGTAAGAGCCTTGTGTTCTTGAAGCTCAAGCAAATGGCTGGCAGCAGGACTGGATTCGGTCAGCAAAGAGTCCAGGATATCCGTTCTCAACATTCTGCATGTCACCTGGGGAGCTAACAACCAATATCCTAGCCTGTCCTTGAGAGTCCACCTATTCTAGATTTCCCACTGGATTTGAGAGAAAGTTCAAGAAAATTCCATTTGAATGTTTAAAAAAATGTGCAGAGTATGATCACTATCTGGATTATACTTATATGAAGAAACAGGAAAAAACTGAAAGAGGAATACTTTTAAAAATAAATAAAATTGCAGTGATGTTAAGTGGCCCTCATTTAATAAATAAATTCTAAAAGAGGTTTTTAACAAAATTTGTCAAATGATTCTAAATTTTTACACCCAGAATAATAATTATGAAAGATGATAATTGTTAAAGGGTAAAGAAAGTGGACTTATTATATAATATATTAAAATTACTCATAAATTTATAGGAATGAAAGTGACAGGCTCTGCCACCAGCTCAATATAAGGGAGTGGAATTAAATATGAGACCTCCATCCGTGACAAAAGTGGCATTTTACATCAGTAAGGAAAGAGTAGATTGTCCAATGAGTTGCGCTGATAATCCTTATCAGAGGAAAGGGAAATGATTTTACTTCTTTTTTGATGGTTAATTACCGAAGAGTTCATGAGAGCTGGGCAACCCGTGTTAAAGTTGGTAAACTTGACCGCTCCCCGTCTCCCTAACCACTAAATAAATCATCGTCGAATTAGCTGCCCACTAAGCTCCCTTCTGTAGCTCCAATGATGTGCAGTCAGTCTAAACTAAGATGGTTTCTACTTTTGTCTGTCTCTTTCAAAGCTCAATTGAGCGGTGGCATTTAGTAAATCCAAATAGAAAGACAAAAGTAAAAATAAACTGTCTGGCTTTTTCTCTTGAAAGAAGAGGAAAGATGACTGAGATGGGCCCGCTCTAGCCGCACGGGCCTGAGGGACTCGTGGAGCTCTTTGACATGCACTGTTTGTTTTCAATGGGAAATTACTCAAAATGTAATAAGGAAATATTTTGCTGAGTAAATAGATTCGTTTACATCTTGTGGCATGGATGGTTAAAAAGAATCCTGGCCTTTCAGCTCACTTGGCTGAAATCCCTAGTCAAAGAGAGGGATTTCTCTTTTCGCTAGTATGTCTGTCTTTCCAAGAGGTTCTTCCTCCTCCTCCTTTTGAAATCAGATATTTTAAGACACTTGAAATGCAGGGAGGGAAAATAGACTTTAATAGACTTTATTCTACTGTGATGGGGAAGAAAATTATTAATATGTTGTGGTCACAGCCTTTCCTGGGCTCCCTCTGCCTCTCTCATCAAGAGAATTCTAGCTTTGTCAGCTCAGAGTCTGAGTTTCTGATACAGAATTGAGGCAATGGGCAAGACAGACACACAATTGGATGAGTGAGGACATGGAGTTTACATTGGAAAGGACTAGATTATTCATGAAGGAAAAAAAAAAAAAGCTCAAAGAGAGAGTAGATAGAGGGAGAATGGAGAGTAGCAAGACTTGGACCATGGAGAAGATTTGGACTGGGAGTTGAGAGGGAGGGAGAAAGAGGCTTCTGGGGTCAGTTGCTATTTCTGTGGTGAATATTGAGAGTGGAGCAAACTCAGAGAAGGGACTCAGGACAACTGGCTGTGCACTAAAAGTGTAGTTCTCGCCACATTTCTTGGCAATTTTTCCTTAAGTAAAAGTTGGAACTGATTTTACTTATGTTTTTCAGCAGACTGTGGTTCTTTGAATCAAAACGTATGTGCTGAAGCTAAGCCAAATGGGTTCCAGCTATATTTGAGTTACGCCACAAAAGCCAAAGGTTGTATCACTCTTGGCCCTTTTCTCTCACTTTTCTTTTGGCCTTGCCCCATCTTCTTGCCCCACATAAGTGTTATCTTGTTCCTTGTTCACAAGCCTTCTCTTGGCTGCAGGCTGCCCCTTCACTGATTCCTCTTAACCCAATACAGGTAAAAATGCATTTAAAAAATATCATTCTCAAATGCTACCACTGTCACCTCATCTTTGTCCTCATCTGTGGTCTTTAAAGAAAATATGAGTTTAGAAGTGATTACTCCTTTCAAAATGACTGCAGGATGTTCCCTAAGAACTGGCCATCTACAGACATAACGATGTTATTTTGAATAACAAAACCCAAGACTACAGTGAAAATGTTCAATGTTGGGTCCTTGGTTCCTCACATATCCTTCCCCTGCCTTAGAGCACACAAACACTCACTTAATGGCAGTTGCCAAGTCCTATGCATTATACTCACATATTCATTCAACAAATAGTCACTGTGAGTCTGCGTGCCAGGCGCTATTCAAGTGCTGGGGATAGAGCAGTACAAAAAGATATAACAAAACAAAACAAAAAAAAAGACAAAAAAATTTCTACTTTCTTACCGTTTGTAGTCTAGTGGAGATACATCTGTATCTCTCTATATATTATCTATAATATATATGCTAATTATGATATAATATAATGTACACTAGTATATATATTAGCATAGTATTGATATATTAAGTACTGTATTATAGTATAGTATTATAGTATATATAGTATCTATATATTAGTATATATACTAATTAGTATGACAGATAGTGGTGAATGCTAAGATTTAAAACCGAGGCAGGGATGAAAATACGAAATATCAGAATGAATAGAGATAGTTGAAATTGTAGGTGAGGTGGCCAGGGGAGTTTTCACTGAGGTGAGACTTGAATACAGACCTGAAGGGCATGAGAAGGGAAGCATTTCAATAGAGGGAACCACTAGGGAAAGGCTGTGAGGCAGGGAGGTGCCTGCCCAGAGTGGGTGGAGAAGCCTGAGCAAGGAGGAGAGCTGTATGAGATGATTTCAGAGAGGCTATGGGGGAAGGGAAAGATCACGTAGAGCCTGTAGGTCATAGTGAGGACTTGGGCTTTTACTTCATGTGAGATGGGAAGCCACTGAAGAAATTTTGAGAAGAGAAGGGACATGATGGGACTTAAATTTTAACAGGATCATTTTGGTTTCTGTTTTGAGAACGGACTGAAGATAAGGGAAGAAGCAAGGAGACCAGCCATGAAGCTCTCGTAATAATCTAGATGAGAGAGGATGGAGGTTTCCCTTACACTGGTAGCAGTGGATGTGGTTAGAAACCAGATTCTGATTTATTTTTAAGGAAAAGATTATTCGATGACTGTTTGGATACAAGATTAGTGTTGAGATAATTTCCTTTTATTCATAGTTTGTTGAGTGTTTTTATTTTTAAAGGGTTGAATTATTTCAAAAGTTTTGTCTGCATCAGAATGGGCTTTAAAACAAAGCCTACATATAACAAAGACAAAGACCCAGTAATCCCACTTCTGGCTATTCATCCGAAGAAACTCAAAACACTACTTTGAAGGGGCATTTTTGTCTGCATCAAAATGGGCTTTAAAACAAAGCCTACATATAACAAGAGACAAAGACCCAGTAATCTCGCTTCTGGGTATTCATCCAAAGAAACTCAAAACACTACTTTGAAGGGGCATGTGAATCCATGTGTTCACTGCATCATTATTTACAATAGCCAAGATATGGAGGCAATTCAGGTGTCCATCAATGGATGAACAGTTAAAGAAGAGGTGGTACATGTATACAATGGAATATTACTTAGTCATAAAAATAAATAAAAGAATGAAATCTTGCTATCTGCAACAACATGGATGAACCTAACAAGTATTGTGCTGAGTGGAGTAAATCAGATAGAGAAAGACAAATGCCATATGATGTCATTCACATGTTGAATCTAAAGCACAAAATAAATAAACAAAACAGGAACAAACTCAGATACAGAGAACATTTTGATGGTTGCCAGATGGGAGGGGGTTAGAGGAGGGTGAAAAAGGAGAAGGGATTAAGAAATACAAATTAGTAGTTACAAAACAGTCAAGAGGGTGTAAAGTATACCATAAAGAATATAGTCAATAATATTGTAATGACTATGTGTGGTATCAGATAGGTACTAGATTGTTTGGGGTGGTCACTTCACAAGTTATATAAATGTCTAATCACTATGTTGTACACCTGAAACTAATATAATATTCTATGTCAACTGTAATTGAAAAATTAAAAAAATATTTTTAAAAATTTTATCTGCATCAATGGAGATAATTGTGGGGATTTTGTCTTCTATTCTGTTAATATTGTTATTTGTATGTTTTAGATTTTAATAATTTCAGCCTTATTTCTTTTTTTCTTAGTCGTCTAGTAAGGTTTTGCCAATTTTGTCGATCTTTTCAAAAAAACAACTTTTGATATTCTCTAGTGTTTTATTAGTCTCTATTTTCGTTATCTCTTCTCCACTAGTTTTAGGGTTCGTTTATTCTTCTTTTTTAGTTGCTTAAGGCATAAAATTAAGTTGTTGATTTAAGATCTTTCTTCTTTTTTAATGTAAGTGGTTATAGCTAAATATTTCCCTCTTAGCGTGGCTTTCACCATATCCAATAAGTTTTGATATTTTGTGCTTTTGCTTTCATTTATCTCTAAATCTTTTCTAATTTCCCTGGTGATTTCTTCTTTAATCCATTGGTTGTTTAAGAGTGTGTTGTTTGATTTCCACATATTCATCAATTTTCTAGTTTTTCTTCTGTTATTGATTTCCAACTTCATCTCATTGTAGTCAGAGATAATAACTTGTATAGTATCTATTTTTTAAACAATTTATTGACACTTGTTTTGTAGAGTAACATATGGCCTCTCTTGAAGAATGTCCCATGTGCCCTTAAGAGAATGTGTATTCAGTTGTTGTAGGGTGAATTATTCTACATACGTCTGTTAGGTCTATTTGGTTTACTGTGTTGTTTAAGTCCTCTATTTTCTTGCTTATCTTCTGTCTGGTTGTTCTATCCATTATTGAGAGTGGGATTTTGAAATCTCTAACTGTTACTGTATAACTATCTATTTCTCCCCTTAATTCTGTCAATTTTTGCTTTGCATAGTCTGAGGATCTATTATTAGGTGCATAAATTGTTATGTCATCTTGTTTTATTGAAATTTTTATTAATATATAATTTCCTTCCTTGTCTTTTGTAACCTCTTTTAATATAAATTCTATTTTGTCTGATATTGATATAGCCACTCCAGCTCTCTTATTATTATTTGCATGGAATATCTTTTTCCATTATTTGCATTATGAATATCAGTTGATATTTTTGTTTATTTTGATTAAGAAGAAAGTAAAACAACATAAAAGTGTACCAGAACTTTACTTGTTTGGTAATAATGTGAGAGATTTCTTTGTTGAATTGGTTAAGAGTTTTTAAATAAAAGAGAAAATTTCCTCATTTTTTTTTCCTATTCACAATTTAACACTAAAAGACACAACTCTTAATTTTAACATTTAAGAATCTGTATTCTTAATATTTCCTTCTCATTTTCTTAAATCTAGACCAGATCAAAAAACTATTTTTGTAAAGAATCACACAGCTAGGAAGCTAAGCAGGGTCAGGCCTTCTTAGTACTTGGATGGGAGACCACCTAGGAAGACCAGGTGCCGTAGGCATAAAAAAAAAAAAGAAAACACACAGTAAATATTTCAGCGTTGCAAGTCATACTGTCTCTGTTGCAATGATTCAACTTTGACATTATAGCACCAAGTAGTGAAAGATAATACATACACATGGCAGCTAGGAAGCTAAGCAGGGTCAGGCCTTGTTAGTACTTGGATGGGAGACCACCTAGGAAGACCAGGTGCCGTAGGCATAAAAAAAAAAAAGAAAACACACAGTAAATATTTCAGCGTTGCAAGTCATACTGTCTCTGTTGCAATGATTCAACTTTGACATTATAGCACCAAGTAGTGAAAGATAATACATACACATGGCTATATTCCAATAAAACTTTATGGATGTTCAAATTTGAATTTTATGTAATTTTCAAGTCATGGAATATTATTCTCCTCCGTGAAATGTTTGAACTGAACATTCCTGACTATTTTTCTAACTGCACACCCTGCCCCAACTCCTCACATCCTTCCGCACCCCTCCCCCACTTTGTAGTTCTTCATACCACTCAGCACAAGATGAAATTATTTTGTTCACTTGTGTTTTCCTGTTTACTCTCTTTCTTTTCACATTAGAATGCAAGCTGGATGAGAACAGAGAGACCTTAAAATATAGCTTCTTTTCTCCAGAATCTGTAATAGTACCTGGCTTCTGGTAAGTGCTCATAATTATTTTGTTTAAAGAAAGAATGGAATTTCAATAATAAATCCATATTTGCCTTACCATTACCTTCATTTTAATACGTGGTTTGATGAAACAGAGCCAAAGAGTATTTCACATTACAAATGATTTGAAGAATTCTGTTTTGTTCCTATAAAAGCTGCAACGTGCCATGCCCTGAGAGCATGCGCATGGCTGCAGGAGGTCCTATGGCCCCTCATAGGACGAAAGCAGTGTCTCAGCCAGGGCGGCTGTATAAGGCAACTCAGCTGGAACGCAGTTAAAAAATATTCGTGATAAACGTTTTCCTTAGTGTTCACGGCTTAATGGAAAGTTGTTATTTTAAAGGTGCTGTGCAAAGCCAGTCATGTTCCTCAAATGGGTTCTCTATGAAACAATTTTAAATGAGTTTCAGGCTCTCTGGGGACTTTTTCCGATAGACATCAAAGTTCACAGTTTCTGACGAGGCCATGTTTGCTTGAGGAGACGATCTTGTTGAGTCTCCTCAGCAACCGTGAGGTAGAGCTTCTGAGGGACCATCCAAGGACAACTGAGGGACGAATCCTGTGCGTGTAGGCTGCTGCTGCTGCTGCCGCCCGCTCAATGTGTTTTAAATAGTCTTCTGCCCCTCGGTGGATCTGCTGACCTGTAAAGCTTTGAATAGGAGTCACTACAAGACAGACTCTAATCACAGTTGTCATTTTTAAAACTAACTTGTATCCTTTCACAATCTTGGAAAGGGCATCTGGAATCATTTGCAAATAGAGCACTTTCAGTGTTATTTGCCACTTGTATCATACATCGCAAGAGTTTATAGCGTAATGTAATATTGCTAGTTGAAACATCAATGTCATCTAGATCCACAAGCATTCATACAATTTTTAGGTAGCAACTGCATTTCTGAGCCATATAGTTTAAGCAGATTGTCCACAAGTGTTTCAGGCTCATTAAATTAAAAAGAAAGAAAGAAATCAGATCTTTATTCCTAATCCCATTGACCTGGTTTTCATTCAGTGTTCACTACCTCAGCCCTTCTGTCATTCTTCCAGTCACCTAAGCCAGAAGGCCCTCGATATTGCCCATGTTACTTCTCTCCCTGAAGCTCACACCTAATCAGCCACTGGGTGCTATAATTTCTCCTAACCATCTATTTCATTTCTCTCCATCCTTCTGCCCCCCGCCCCCCTCCCTCCCTTCCAATATGGGATGCTGTTATCTCTAGCCTTAATCTCCTCACTGATCTCCCAGTCTCCGGACTGGCTTCTCTCTAAACCATATTGGAGTGAGAGGGTTTCTTGCTAAAATACATATATTCACTAGAGGCTCATTTCCATCAGCATAAAGTTGGAACATGTTGGCAAGTAACACCTTCTACAATCTGATGCCACGCTTCTCAGATCTCTCAAAACGCCCCCATCCCTGCTCCTCAACAACTTACCCTCTCCTCCTGTCACGCGGGCCCATATTGACACCTGGCTTTCTTCCGCTTTCGGGCCTCTGGTCATGCTCTTCCCTCTGCCTTCGAGCCCCTCCTTCCCCTGTGCCTCCCATGTCCAAAAGTAGCCTGACTCGTCTCTGGTATTTTCCTCAGGTTTCCCCTCAGAGGTGCTCACGCAGGAAGCCTTCCCAGACCACCACCGCACCAAGGTAGGCAGAGTGCCTCTCATGCCTGCAGCCTCTGCAAATTCTGCCCTTTCCCATATGAACCTTCCTCTGTCCTCTCTATCTGCCTCTCTTCCTAGTGGGGCAGGGACTGTGTCCTCTTAAGTTTGTGTCCTTAGAGCCTCATGGAGTCTCTGGTTGCATTGGCCTTACAGGAAGTAAAGAGGGAGGATCTCAAACTCCACGAATATCCTATGAGTCCAAGGTGAAGAACAGATGACCAGACATAGAAGGCACACCCCTCCTGGAGTCCTTTCGGCCAGTATTAGGGAGGCTCGGCCCACAGCCTCACACATAGGCAGGCATGACAAGGACGTGGGAACCTGGACAGCAGCATTGGGGAAGGAAGTCTCTGCAGAAGTGCTATGGGTTGTCTGTCAACATATTATCTTTTAGGAGCTGGGTCAAGGAAGAGTATATAGCTCAGGGAGCCTGGCCAGGCTACAGCCAGTGGTGGTGTTAGGGTTTTATTAAGTTTCTCAGGCAGCAGCATCAGGCAGAAGGCCAAAAAAAAAGAAGCTGGCTGGGCTGGGGGGCTGTCAAGGTGGCCACGCCACATAGGGGCCAGTGCAGCTGTGAGAGGAGGCTGCTCCCAAAGAGGCAGAGCTGGTCCCTGATGAAGCAGATGCGGACCTAGGAGGGGGCTCAGATACCAGGGAGCTGGAGCCTGGTGAGGCAGCATCACCCAAAGCAGACAGGAGCTCCACTGCCAGGAAAGCTCCACACCCTTTCCTCATTCCCCCAGTTAGTGGATCACGCCAGCTTAGGAGGTAGGAAGCTTTCCATGAGGAATCCTTTGGGCACAAATACTAGGCCTATATAGAACCCTCGTTGTTCAAACAAGAGCAGAAAGGAAACAACAGCTGCCAACAACATGCGGTTGTTTTTTCTCCTTGCTCTCAGATCCTTCCGCTATGATACTGCTCTATATAGAAGGTTTTCTTCCTCTCTGGAGGCCTTTAGAGACTGGAAGGTGGGAGGAAGGGAAAAGCCAGAATGTTCTCTCTCTGCTTCAGAGGCCCCTCAGCATGGCCATGTCTCCCCTGTAGCTTCAGCTTTCATGGGACAGAACAGCCTGTCCCCCTCGAGGTCTCAGTCACCCCCACTCTCACAAGCAGGCTGCTGAGGTCCAGCTTTGGCCAGGAAGCTTGGCTCCTGGACTCCATCAGAACCGTGCCTCTCACCTGGGCAGTCTCGGTGGCCGCCTCAGCATTCCTGTTTGACCTCTCATCTCCGTCACCTCCATAGTCCATTCATTGTATGTAACTCCCCTGTTTAAAATATCCAGAGTATTTGTGTTTTCCTGATTGAACTCTGACATAAACGGGCCCAGGAAGAAATTCTCCAATATGAAAAGGAAAACATACCCAAAAGGCAGAAGGAATATAATTTTATAAAAGGTTTATTGCAGAAAAAGGAAGTTGATTTTAGATAGCATCTGCTATGGACTCAATAACATTAAAGAAAACGTGGACTCTATGACATAGGTTGAAATGAGTCATCAAGGTTTTTCTTAAAATGCTAAACGGGTTAAGGCATGAATGCTATGAAATATAAGATGGAATAAAAACTATCTTGCTTAATAAGAAGTTACTAATATGAAAGATAAGCTTCAGAAAATTTCTCAAAATGAAGAGAAAAGGAGGAAATATATTCTGAGAGAAAATAGTTCGAGAGGTCAGCTTTGTAAACTTAGTCAAGTTCTATATTTTGGTAAATACAAGATAGAAAAATTTATTATAAAGCCGAGGGAGCTTTGGTTAAAATTTTTTAAGTTGGATTTTAAGCAAAATATAAATATGTGTCTTAGTTTGTATCATGCAAACTCTGGGGTACCACAGGCAAGTCCAGAGAACGAAAGAGATTTCTTCTGGAGAGGAAAAGGAAGCGTTGGGAGGGGCTTCTTTGAATCAAAGTCCATTAGAGAAAAGCTAGAGTTCAGGGCTGTGGCCACTTCTCATTGGCTGAGATGTGGCCGTTTTTCATTGGCTGGCTTGTTGCTGGGCAAAGAGAAAATCTGCCTCCTGCGGGATATGTAACGTAAGCTGCTTCCTGCCAAGGTTTGTAAAGCAAGCTGTGACAGGTATCTGAGAGAGAGGTACCTCCATTTCAATTTGAAAGAGGTTTTCCTTTATTTATTTTCACTGTGCCGCGCCACCTGGTGGCAGCATACCCTAATTGCATGTTCTGTGTGTGCGGGGGTAGGGGAGAGGTGGGAGGCTGGTTGTTGGCTAGAATAGAACACGATTTCTTTCAACTGAGTTAATGCTATTGAGCAAAAATTAGTAATTGGCTGTAAATGATTTAGGAAGGAAGAAGGAGATCATTAAGGGAATTGGCCAGGAAAAGGCAAAAGAAACACCAAACTCCATAGTGAATTAAGGCCAAGACACACTCAATTAGCATTAGAAGGGGACTTTCTTTTTTTGAGAAAAACTCCAAGTCTGTCCCTCCCTTAGACTCTTCTTCGTAGGGTCATGCTGGTCTCAGGAACACATCACATCTTTAAGATACTCAGACCTAAACATTTGACAAAAAGCTGCATCTCCTTGACTCCCTGAGAAAAATTATTTAATCATGGATGGGGACAACCGAGGGAAAATAAACATGGAAAACACTGAAAATAGAGGCAGTCTGCCTTGCAAAGTAGAGCTTGAGGCCTAAAGATCACAGCTGCATGTGGGATACCTGAGTAGCAAATCCAGCCTTGTCCTGAGACTTTCTTTTCTAGGTCTCGGTTTGAAAATGCCATATTTAACAACCAGCATTTAGGAGTGGTCCCCTGGACATTGGACCCTGCGCTGTCCAGACCAAAAAAAGCTGAACCCTCTTTCACACCCAGCTTGGTCCATACTCTTGGTTCCAATTTCTTTTTTGAAGCTCAAACTTCTTTCTCAAAGAAGCTGGCCCACAAATCACTCCATTTTTCCAGCGAGACTCCACCTACCAATGGAAGTGTCATCCAACCCTTGTAGATTCAACAGTAAAATCATATTGAAACACAGCACTCTCCTGTCATTTTCATTCAATGAGATACCCAAATATAGTAAAGAGGAGTTTCCAGAAAAAAAGTTTTCACACCTGAGCTATTGAATTTGTGAGTGTGTTATATTTGTTTTTATCACCAGAGCACTGATTTTGATTCAGAGACAAATTGCCAAGTAGCTACATAAGGACGAAAAAGGCGAGAGAAAAAGGTGTAGGGGAGGAAGGGGTGGGCAAAGAATTGAATAGAAGAAAATAAAATGAAAGTATGGGGCCTTGTTAGAGTAATCACATGCTCGTATAGGGTATTTCTGGGGACAACATGGCAGAAAAGAGAACAAATGTAATTCCAGATACTGTAGAGCAGCTACACTTTGAACTAAGAGTGCAGTGCAGGAAGCAGTCAGCTCTGCTCTGGTTTAACGTGATCAGGAGCCTCCCCTCCGGGATAAGATGCTAAGTCCACTGGCTCCTTTCTCAGAGGCCTTAATGAGCCAGCCGAAGCTGAGGCTGTTTCTCCATTGGTCAATGGCAAAAGTATGGAAAATTCCAGACAGTGGATAAACAAAAACCTTCCAATGTATTTGGCTTTGGGTTGCATGATATATGATGGTAGAGTTTTCAGTAGCGGATTTCCTTCCTAATGATGTTTTTCTTAGGCTAATAGGCAGCCCCTTCATGCTCCTGCATTTCATGCCTCTGCTGGTCCACGCTGAGTCAGAAGCTCTGACACTGTTTCTTGCCACCTTCACCTGCTCACGTGAAAGTGCCTTTGATGATTTCTAGCAAATTTAAGCAGATACATGCAATTAAACTCTGTGTTCCCTGGAACCTGGAATTATTTGTCATGACTACATAAAATCTTTAATACATATATTGGCATGTTTTCTCTCTCCCGCTGTGTCTGTGTAATAAAGGCTATTTTCTAAGAAATCTGAATATAAGCTTTATATGAACCAAGGTTTGTTCTGACGGGGAGTCACAGGGCTACGGATTCCAATTACGATAGCAGATTCACTAATCAATTCACTTAATGGCCAATTTCCTAAAATAATGAGGATTTCTCCTAAATTTTAGTTTTGCCTTAGCTTCTGCACAGGTCTCTATTCTGCCCACCTCTGTCCGGTCACTAGTGTTTTGTATACAGTATTCCCTCGCTATCCGAGGGGAATTGGTTCCAGGACTCCACAGATACCAAAATCCAGGGATGCTCAAGTCCCCAGTCAGCCCTCTGCATCCTTGGATTCCTCATCTGCAGATTCAACCAACCCTGGACCAAACCACTTGTTGGTTGAATCTGCGGATGCGAACGCAAAGCTACAGAGAGGCAACTGTACCAAAGGGAGGCTTCCCTGTTAACTACATCAGGCGGCTAACTCTCTTTTCTACTCTGGCAGATTTAGCCCCTGGCCTGGTAATTGTTTTTGTTTGTTTGTTTGTTTTTCCCAGCAGTATCTGACCCTGCTTCTATAGTGTTTTGGAAAAAGGAGCCATCCTTCTTCAAATCTGGTTGAGGTGCTTCTCCATTTTGTTGAGTTGTGCCAAGTGGCCGCTCTGGTGCCCCTGCTCTTGCCACATGTCTATACGTGCCCCCTGCTTCTGGCAGTGAAACCCTAGCAAACTGGCCCACCTGGTTTGAGGATTTAGGGCGAAGGTAGAAACCAAACTGGTCAACCAAACTTGGACCCACCAGCCCACCTGGCAATTTAGAACCCTGATTTCAGTGATCTTGCCTGCTTCCCTAGCAGACAGCCGAGGCGAGGCTGCTGTTCTTCATAGCCACGGTCACTCAGCAGGCCAACTGCTCTGTCTGAGGTCCCTTCCATTTCTCCTGAGGGGCTGCAGAGGGCGAGGAGCCCTGGTGGCCTCTGCACAGAAGGTTTTTGCACTGGCACAGAACGAGTGAGTGTGTTTTGTTAAATCTCAGCCAGTGTTGGTTCACACTGCCACACCCACCTTCTGGAGACAGAGAGGACTGCTGAAGGGAGTGTCACTCAGCCTAGGAAGTGAGGTAGAGGGACTTGGGGTCGGACTGTTCAGAGAGGTGGGAGAGAGGAGTGAAGTGTGACCCGTTCAGGAGGAAGGACCACGAATGGAGAAACTTTGGAGGGTGAAGGAGAAAGATCCACCCAAACCCAGGCACGGGGTTTTGGCATCCTGAATGCGGAGGACCCGCAGGATGAGCTTTTACTCACAGTTCCCTCGGAAGAGGTAAGTGCAGAGGAAGTGAAACTCCTGAAGTTACTTCCGGGCATCGTTTTTTTAATATACAAAGTAATACATATCTATTTTAAAAACCATGTAAACGATTTGAGTTACAATTAAGTGGCATTAATTACATTCATGATGTTGTACAGCCATCACCACTGTCTATTTCTGAAACTTCATTACCCCTAAAAGAAACTGTGTGCCCCTTGAGCAGTAACTCCTCATCCCCCCTCCCCCAGTCCCTGGCGACCTTTAATCTACTTTTTGTCTCCATGAATTCACCTATTCTAGGTACCTCACTTACGTGGACTCATATAATATTTGTCTTCTAGTATTTGGCTTATGTTACTTAGCAATAATATCTTCAAAATTCATCCATGTTGTAGCACACGTCAGAATTTCATTCCTTCTCATGGCCAAAAAATATTTGATAACTCTTTTTTAACCACTAGATTTCTCCCACTTTGGATATCTTTGCAAAAACAGAGTGCTTGATGAGATGCATGAAGTCATTTTCCATGGAGGTCTCCTCCCCATCAAGCACTGACCACATTTGACCTTTTGGGTTGCATGAACTTGGAAGGCTGACTCGGCAAGGAGTTAAATACATGGAGAAAGACAATTCGGTACTCATTTTAATCTTCACCTACACCTTAAAGAGAAAGAAATGTTCCTAATTTGTAGTTATTTACAGCAAGCAAGCACTGTAAATCAAGCAAATGCCATGAAGTGCCAATAAAAATTTTAAAAAATCAACCTTAAATAGCTAAACTCTCAACAGCAGCTCATAAAGTGAGGCTTGGCAGTTGTTAGGTAGTTATGGTTAAATTGACAGTCCTTTGGGGAGTTAAGATATCCAAAAAGCAGAGGTAGTTAAGACTGTAGTGATAAATGGTTGGGCTTGTTGGTTGAAGAGATTTTATAGCACACATTTAAGCTTAACCGCCTGTGAGAAAATGAACAGGAAATAGGGGTTATCACTTCTTCATAGCCACTCCATTCATTATTGACTTCATGGGGTCTTATGAGTCACTAGGAAAGGCAAGACTGAGACTAAAGGAGGAAATCATTTCTAGGTAACATGATATTGTCAAGCAGAGAGAGAGAGAGAGTTGTGAAAATCTAGGAAAAGTACGAAAAAGATATATATAAGACCACAACAAAGAAAAATATTAAGAATGTAATTTCCCCTGAGACTCTTGGTAGAAAATGGTAGCGCAGTTCTACTTACTCCCTTTGCCTCTTATCAGTACCGACAAGAAGAAAAATATAGGGCAAAGTCCATCTTTGATGAAACTGGGCTTGGACCCAACCACAGATTATGAGGAATATCTGCTGTGTGCAGTGATATTTTGACCAAATTGAGAGAACATGTAAAAGTTGGTGCATACCTCTGACATCTCAAGCAGGGGAACAACATTCTAAAATAGCCAATTAATAATCTCTTACTTAGAAAGACAAGCACTTGTGTCATGAGCAGTCCACAGGAAAGGGGGGGTTCAATCCCCGTGGGAGTTCCGTTTCATAACATAGAACTAGAAAGGAAGTGGAGCTACGAGACTTTCTCTGTCCTATCAAGAAATGGACTAGAAGTGAGCCAGGCCTGCCTGAGTCGGTCGAACAAAAAAGTAATCTGCAAGAGCGACCATATTTCACTATAAGTCTCTCCAGGAGACCGGCCCATCCTGGAGACACAGAGCAGATTTGAGGAGAAATACAAGCATGGTGTTGCTCTAAAGCACATACCGAGAACTGGAGCCACCAGGGACACTGTGCCCTCCCCGCCCCCGCACCCATTCTTGAGCAAAGAGTAATAGTGAGTATAAAGAACAAAAAAAATGGGATCTGTATACAATTCTCAAAAAGGAGAAAAGCAGACATAACAAGCAAAAAGCAAATAAAGAACCTGCATGAAAAGAAATTTTCCAGGAAAAGGAGAATGTTTCTGAAAAAATATTACTCTGTATATTCAAAGAAGGTTAAGAGGAAATACACTGTGAAAAACAAACTCGAAGAGGATATAAATGATATCCCTATCACAGAGGAGAGAATGATAAGCCTCTTGAGGGCAAGAAAGAAATAGAAGATAATTTAAACAAAACAAAACAGAGTTGCGAAACAACAAGAAAATTTGATACTGCTAAAAATAGATATGAAAGACTGACACAGGGGTTATAACTGGAATTCTACTATGCTCTGTTTGTATATATTATGATACCTAACACCTAGCAAAGTACCTGGCATAGTATAGGTACAAAACAAGTAATAATCAAATAAGTGAATATGGCAAATTGGCAAAATTGAGGACAAGAACAGAAAAAGGGAAATTAAATAATTTCGCTATAAGAAATTGTTCACTGAAATAAAGTAGATTTTAGTCTGTAGATGCAGAAGACACAGAATAACCTTGAGACACATCTGGAATAACTCTAGAATAACCTTGAGACACATCTGGCTAAATTATTGAACATTAAGCATAAATAAAAAATTGTATGGAATCAGGCAAAATACAAATACTAACTAATGTATTGGTGGGAATATAATGCTGGCATCACAGCACTATCTGACTAGTCAGTTAGTAGTGCAGCAGTAACAAAAATTCCGAGGGAAGAAGTGAGACCCGAGACTGGTATCTATCTAGGTTATTGTGAATGTATAAAGGAATAGAAGACAGCTTCAACCCAAGGGAATACGGCATTTATGAGCTCATCTTTAAAACAAAAAAATTATGACAACACCCATCTAATCAAAAGATAAATTAAAATAGAGAACTCGGGTAGGGGAAGGAGTGTATGAAAGGACTCACAGTAAGCGTTAAACTCATTTTTAGTAACTGTGAAAGTAATGGCTTCAGAGAATCATTTAAGTAGCATAAATACAGACAATGTAAAATTAGCAAGAAGGTTGTTAAAACGGCATGTGAGAATGAGAGGAAGTGTAAGAGTTCTGGTTACCTCATCTTTCATATCGAGGGTTCAACGGGTGGTACTTTAAGCATGTAACTCAAGAAATAGAGGCTGGGAAATGGCAGCCCCACATGTAAATCTCAGCTGCCTGCCCTTCATTGCTGGCTTCAATTCATCTCCTCAGGAAAGCTATTCTTGAGCTATCAGCCAGAGCCTGTGGAACTGAGGAAGAACTTGGTCCTGTGAGGGAAGAGATCAAGGAAGTGAGAGGAAGAGAATGAGGGAGAGAGAAGGGAGGGAGACAGGAAGGGAATCATTTGTTTGTTTCCCTCTGTCCGGACTAGACTTGGAGAACTGTAAAGGAGAACTCCAAGGTGAACATCAAGTTCTAAGTTCCTAGAGAAAGTCTGGCTTGTGAAAATACAGGGATCTCTGAGAAGAGGCAGCCTAGATGGGGTGAGGTCCTGACCCTCAAAACACTGTGGGATTGCTGAGCAATTGGCTGAGTTCTTCCTGCTTTTGCAGTTAGGCAGCTTGGAGAGCAGAGGGGATGCTTCTGGGTACGCTTTCTGGTGGTCTGTCTCCTGATCACTGAACGTGTCTACCCCCAACTCCTACTCATAGGCTTTCCACTGCTTACAATGGACTTGGGCTTCAAACTGAGGAAAGTCTTGAGCATGTAATGAAAATTGATGTTGGGCAACCACAGGGGAATAACAAATGATATTCAGAACAGGCAGTTTCTGCTGAGACAACTGTTGGAGGAGAACTATTACAACTTGATAATAAAGAATCAAACAAATGCATTTAAGGAGATTCAGGATATCTACAAGATACTTTTTTAGAAGATACTTCCTACAGACACATGGGCATGTGCAACATATACATCTGATAAAGGACTGGCACCCAGAATGTATAAAACAACACTTCAAAATCAATTAGGAAAAGAACAGACAACACAATACAAAAATGGGCAAAAAACTTAAATGGACACTGCACGAAATCTAAATATTCAATACATGTTAAAACCACAAATTAAATATTAATATTAAAAATATCAATATATTTAATATTTTATTTTAATATTAAGAACACTAATTCAAACCATAATTAGAAGGCTCTGCAAATCTACCATAATGGCTAAAACATTAAAAACTGGCAGTTTCGCAAGGCAAAATTGATCTCTCATACAGTCCTTTTCGAGATGTAAATTGATGTTACCACTATGGAAAACTGTTTGATAATATCTACTAAAACTGAACACAACTCAACAAGTTCACTCCCACTTAGCAGAAATACATACATAAACTTACCAAAAGAAATGTATGAGAATGTTTACAGTAGTAGTTGTCATAGTCCCCCAAATGGAAAACAATCCAAATGTCCATCAGCAATGGGACATATTAATGATTTGTGGTGTATTCATATAATGATGCAACAGTATATAACAATAAAAAAGAATGAATTGCTGCTATATGCAATAGAATGGATGAATCTCACAAATATAACATTGAACAAAAAAAGACAGAAACAAAAGTATAACTCTGATTTTATTTAAATTTCAAAAATAGGCAGAAGTCAGTAAAATGTTTACCTTTAGGGGACTCCATGAATATGTATACACACACACACACACACACACACACACATATATATTTTTTTAAATCTTGACCTGGGTGTTGGTTACACAATTACATTCCCCTTTATAAAGTTTGCTTAATTGTACACTTACAATTCGTGACGTTTTCTATGTTATAATTAATTTAAAATGTTTAGAAAAAAATCAACATCCATTTATAAAATCTTTTAGTAAATCAAGAATGAAAGAATATTGCCTTAAAATATGAAAAAGAACAACTATCTCAAACCAATATCTATTATGACATATAATATTTAAACCCTAGAGGTAAACCCATTATCATGGACAAATATGAGATGGCTCACTATCACCTCTCGTTAAAAATCGTTCTGGAAATGTCAGTCAGTGCCACAAGGTAAGAGAAATAGAGTATAAATATCAAAAAAAGGGTCAGTGAATTTTCATTATTTGGAAATAATATGATCGTATACCTAGAAATCCAAATGCTACAACTAGAAAATTAATTTTAAAAAATAAAATCCTAATTGAGCAGAGGGAGAAGTTGCTCTGTGATACCATCCCAACAAAGGCTTCAGCCAACCCCTTGGAGCTTCCCTTTTACATGAATTTCCAGTTATTTGTGTAAAGATTGTGTAAAACACGTCAGCTTGTTTTTCCAAACTCAGAAATCTTTTTTCTCATCTTAAAAAGTTTATTATCTGCAATACACACACTTCCCAAACCAAATTTTAGTCCATCTCTAAGATGTGTCTCAAAGCTAGGAAAAGGTGCAGCCAGGATTCTTTACCTGCAGTGTGACAATCAGTCACCTAATTGTGATCATAATTGTTTCAAATAAGTACGAGACTAAAGCCTCTTTGTGCTTAAAAAGTCCCAAAGATGGTAGATCATAACATGTATTTGACAAAATCTAGGGGTCTTATATGCTTCATGAAAACCACAATTTATGTTGCCAAAAATTATGGGATATTAGGCCTTTCAGAGTCATCTGGAACACGTTAATAACTATTAACATGTACCACGCAGTGTGCAAAGCACTTTTGTATCCACTATCTTACTCCGCACAACAGATCTTTGGAGTAGGTAAATTTCATAGATCAAATTTTATAGATGTAAACTCTGGATATAGAAGGCTTATTTTATTCCCAAAGTCACTAAGGAGCGAAGAGGCAAAGCCAGGCTGTGCCAGCCCAGTTCTGACCACCACTCCACACTGCCCTCTGTGGCATGGCCAACCTAAATTATTCCAGACAGAAGAGTCTGGGTGGCTTGCTCTCATTCTCTGTAATTATTTGCATGATGTTGTGCCACTGAGCTGGATGAGTTTAAAAGCTGACCATGGCTGTTGCCACTGTTTGGTAAACATTGCCGCTTGGAGTGGGCAGAGAATACAGACAGTGGCTTGAGTTGTCAGTCATCTTAAACAGGATCATGCAGGACGAATAGAGGGAAAAGCAATTCTTGTTGATTTGAATAAAGGAAGCTCTCACACATGCTGTGTTTTCTATTGGCGTGTCTGTTCTTCTCTTTGTTGTGCTTTATGCCTTTCTCCAGGAAGTTAAAACTAATGATAAAATAATCTTCCTTGAAGATCTGACTCTGATGCCAACTTTTAGCGTTTCATTGCAGTCTCCCACGTCGGATATATTTCCTTTCCCAAGGCTCTTCCTTAAACTGCCCATATCTCATCTTCCATTTATAGTTCTACTTTCTTGAACATAAGCCCTATATAGAGGAAGCATAATTATGTGATAATACCTTCCATTTATTGAGCACCTATAAAAATGCCAGGCACTCTGGAAGGCACTTTATCTATTGTGTATCATCTGTAAACCTTGCGGCAAACTCCACGAGGTTTAACTCATTCCTCTCACTTCACAGATGAAGAAATGAAGCCTAGAGTGACCGAGTCACGATCTTGTAGTAGTGAGTGGCAGAGCTCGGATTCCAATGTAGATCTGTCTAGCTTCAAAGCCAAGGTTCTCTCAAGCGCATAGCACACAGAAATAATGCTTATTGTACCAGCCACTGAAGGAATGTATTTAGTGAACGTGTTCATTTTAAAGTTATGTATTTTAATGGTTAGAATCATAATCCCTTATTCTCGGCTCTTAAAAGGTGGGTTGGTGGTCTTAGGTGATGAAATCAAACCTAGCACAGATGCGGGGCTCTCGTAGCATAGCATAGCCCTTACCAACCTAAGGAGAATTATGGCATATAATGGACCCTTCTGTTCTGCTTCTTTCTCCACCTGGTCAAGTCTCAAAGGAAAACAAAATTCATATGATCACTGAGGTCTAGAAATTAACTTTTATTTTAAATCTGTCAAGAACTCCTGGCAGTTATTAATTTTATTAAAATGATTACATATGGCAAAACAAAGCATAGAGGTAATTCTATTTCTCTACAACATAAATTATGAGTTAGAGTCTCAGCTGCTGGCTCAGCATTGTTCAAGATTCTTTTAAAGGATGACTTCGATTTCCAGAAAATGGTAAAGCAGCAATAGAAAAAATAAATTAAAAGTAATTGCAATTGGAGATATTGCCAAAGATGTGCTAATTATAAAATCTTCTTGATGTGTTTATAGGCCAGACTCCAAGCTTTGGTATTTTAAAAAAAAAATCACGTGAATAGCTGTCCTATATTGGCTTGTCATCCATAGTTTATAACACAGAACAAATTTGCTGATTCGTTTTAAAAAGATGGCAGAAATGAATTACAACTAATTCAAATAAAAAATAACCAGCATCCATTCATCTAACTGAAGTATGTCAAAACAAAAACAATTTTATTAAAATATTTAGTACCAGAATAACTTAGAATAGTATAGTATGATAAAGAATGAAGTACTTGTCTTTAGTTTTCATTGACTTGATCTCATTTTGGCAAATTTGATTAATAAAGATTCAGCAGTTGTTTTTTATCATGGATCTGAAATTACTGAAGGATGTAAACCAAAAGAACCCATACTTCATCTGATCATACAGTCATAACTTACATATCTTGCTTTGCACTTACTGTTACTGCAAACAGCAATTTAGAAAACAAAGTAAAAATATATATATACAAAATATTTTTATATCAAATCATCTTCAATACACTAAATAAACCCAATCCCCAAATGCTATGTTACATGAAAAATTGTCCTACAATTTATATCAAGATTGGTACTGTCCTTATATCAACTAGAGCAGCCTTTGGTTTTAAAAGCATTCTGCAAAACAAAGAAAAATGTCACCACAAGGCTGCACTACTGGCTCTCATTCACACTCACAAAAATGCTTTCCAGTTAAAAAAAAAAAATTACAAAATAGATTACATACGCAGAAAAAACATCCCACCATAAAAGAGTCAAATCCTTTTTACTTTTCCGTAGCACATATACTCTGTTATTGTTTGACGGCTCCATTGTTTATTCAAGTTTGGAGTCTCATCAAGTTGATTAGAATATTATAGTTTGATTAAAAAAAGATATTCTTCTTTCTCAATATTGATTATTCTCACTCAAAGATAGTCCAATTTAGAAACAAAATGTTCTTTTTTTGATGCATGGTTTGACTTCATTTTTACCTTAACGTCTTAATTGGCAAAATTCAGA
This sequence comes from Pteropus alecto, assembly GCF_000325575.1. Lineage (NCBI taxonomy): Eukaryota > Metazoa > Chordata > Mammalia > Chiroptera > Pteropodidae > Pteropus > Pteropus alecto. The sequence continues at coordinate 259,544 of NW_006443566.1, forward strand.
GACCATTCAGTGTTTTGTTTTCCATATGTTTTAAATTTAAAAATCAATTTTATGTGTATATATGCATATTCACAGAGGTACATTTCTTTCATTGTCTTGTTCTCATTGCAATATAAATTGCCCATCAGCAATTGTCATTTGAAATGAATCAAATAAAAGGTTTTTAGCCATTACATATGAAAAACAATTTCCATTAAAAAAACCTGAACTTTAATGCAAACAAGATTATGTTTTAAAACTAAATTATAGATTTAGTTCTACACAGGAAAATTCTGAATTATTTATATAATACATTTTTTTAAAACTTCAGCAAAACTAGAGAAAAAAAATCCAAATTAATTCTAAAGGGCATTGAGATGTTTTCCAGTAATGCTTGGAATAAGTTTTTCTCATCACGAAGTATTCATTGCGATTCTTCTTAAATGTACATGTTATGTGATCACCACACCTTTCATTTTGGAGGTTTGTAACGTATCAGATATGCAGGCAAGACACATGCATAAAATTCTCACTGTCACTCTGAAAAGCACACTGAACAAATTAAAATACGGCAGAAGTTTTTTAAAAGAAACATTTCATTTGGGCTGAATAGATTTCCAAGTTTTTAACATGTGAATTGTTGAATACATTTCAAGGGCTTTCGGCAATTATGGTTTCAGTCCTGGAATGGTCAGGTCCATCTGGAATGACAAACACAGACTAATAAGCATTATGGCGTTGTCATTTTGAGGCATAGCTGCTCTGCTGTGCCCACGTTGTAGCTTAATTTTGGGAAGCAAGGCACTTACTGTAATGGCAATGCACAGACATTGTATGCATAGTTTGAGTAACATAAAATAAGTTAATATTTTTGATTAAAGTGAGGGTTTTTTTTATAATTTATATGTCTTTTATAGAAGCAACTAAATGATATATTTAAGATATTTAAAAATAACAAAAGGTTTGAAAGGGAGTCATTTTCACTTCTGCTTCGGCTCTTATGGTGAAGATTTATGACAAAACACCAACGTGAAGAATAGCCATTGATCTGAAAAGCAACAGACTCTTAAAACTGTTGAACCAGTGGCACTTTGACTGTCTTTACTTCTGCTATATGTGATGACTTCTGGATGATGCAGCTGGTAGTTCCCTGTGGTTTGTCTTTTCCCTGTGCAAGATTTGTTAAGGCCATAGCTGCATTGATCTCCTTCCAGTATGTGTCATCCTTGCTCGGTCCCTTTCTATTAGCTGCACTGGATTTAAGCAAAACAGAAAGAAAATGATCAAACTCACTGCAGCGTATGCAGAAAATGCCATCACTGAAAAGCACAAATGGCAAATAAAACCCACTGCTCACCTGTCACCTCTATTGGATCCGTTTTCCAGAGCGTCTGTAAAGAAAAGCAAAAATTTAATTACTTTTTTCTTTCTTTCTTTTTTAATCTCAAGAGTGTCATCATGAATTACCGGGAATAAAAGTTCATCAGAAAATACGGTTAAAAATTAGCTTTACTTTTTTTGAAAAGATAAAGTAGTTTAAATTAAGGTCCCCAAAATTTTTTCTTGCAAAGAAGCAGGAATAAGGTGAGAACAGGTAACAAAGAAGAAAAAGTAGCTTTCGTAGATACGCAAAACTCTGAGGCGAATTTATTCTGAGAAATTGGGCCTTTTCATGAGGAGTGAATGGTGTAGAGAAAAGAGTGTGAACTGTGTACCTGGGGCCAGGTTTTGGTTTCTCCCCATCCACTCACCTGCCGTGTACCTTTGGGCAGACTACGGTGCCACAACGTCTGGGGTACAATTTCTCTAACTATAAAATAAGGGAGTTCCTAGGAGATCTTCAGGGTGCCTCTGGCTCAATATCCTATGATTTCATGGGAATCAAACCTCCATCTTGAAAAAGGACTGGCTAATAGTTCCCTCTGGCTAGTTAGCAAATGAATAACAGACCCAATGCTGACAGCAACGCAGGACTTCCTGGCATATTAGGATAAGCAGGCACCAGACTTCCAGCTCCAAATGAACTCATCCTGCTGCTGCAGGAAATGAAAGTTATGGAGCGAGCTTTTGCTTATGCACTCTCACCTTTGGTTTAGATTTGCTCCCTCCCTCAAAACGCTAATATCTGTCTACCAATACCACATCAGAATAAGGAAAGATGAAACGGATTCTTGATCTTGATTAAATCTGTCTGGGTAGCTCCTCTGGCTAAAAGAATATGGTGTTGGGAACACAAAAATAGAGAAGGGAAAGAGGGGCTACCAGCATGGCAGGGGAGTGGGGACAAAAGAGTGGGTTTGGGACTCCCCATCAGCCCATGACACTCTCAAACTAGATAGTGGTTAAGTAACCATCGTCACCATCAGCAGCAGCAGCGGCAGCAGCAACTACCATCACCGAACAGCTGTGAAGCACTGAGCTGCCTACAGGAAACGTGAAACACAATGTTTCGCAGTGTTTGCTCAGGCGCTCTGCTAGCTCTGTGGCCTTTGGAAAGCTGTCTTTTCCTGCCGTCAGTCCTCTCCCTTCCTTTTACCACCTCCAACTCAATATTTCTGAAGGCATTTTTTTTTTCCCCTCTGTGATGCTCAAGGCTAGTTAGGCTGCGCAGCATAATTTCTAGTTCTGGCCTCTGAGAGACTCATGGATCTAGAAGAGACCTGAGAAGAACATCGACGTGATCCTAACGCAGTCCAACCAGGGCCAGATTTCCCAGGGAAGACGTGGTCAAGAGAAAATAATTACATGACGTGTCGATTAGGCAGCTAAACTTTGATGCCCTCTGTGAAGAAGAATCGGGAAATTCTATTAACCCATCCTTACAGAGTAGACCAGGAGATAATAATAGGTCGCTATAGGCTCTTTGCACGACCCCTTACCCTGAGACCCAGGGAGCTTACAAAACAAAACGAAACAAAACAAAAAGCAAGCAAACAAACAAATTAAAACTAGTGAAAAAATGACAAGGTCGTTAGGAAGAATGCATGAGATAATGCGCGCCTGGCCTCGAATGGAACAACAGTTCCTTGGGTCTCCTTTCATTTTGGGGATCCTTTGGGGAAATAACTGGATCTGGGCACAGTTGGACAGTCAGCCTCTGGATCTTTTGGCTCCTACCAGGTCGGCCTAATTAACTACACCACTGCTGCTCCTGGAAATTTTGGAATTATAAAATTCCTCATGGAAATGGAGGAAATGAATGACAACTTTCAATTCACAGGACTCTGCTCATCCTAGTTCACAGATCACTTCCTCTGTGCCAGGCACTCTTCTAAGTGCTGTGTATCTTATTTAGTGTTAGCGACTCTGCATGTGGACAGTGAATGTCTCTGTAATGGCCGTTAAATCGTTCTCTGTTTAGTGCTGTTATCGGCACATCTTTACTCAGTCGTGACAGAGACAAGGTGCTACCAGAACACAGAACAAGTCAAGGCCCCTGTGTAGGAGGAGGAAAGCCAACGACGGTGGATATTTTACGGAGAAAAAATTTTTTAAAAAGAGTTAGGCCTTTGCTCAATTTTGCCCACAAATTGCAACAAGTCCGTTGCCAGAGTGAAGCAATAGGTTATGGAGATATTTATTCGACGGAACGACTTGGCAGAAGCCGAATAAGTTCCATGAAGCTTAAATAACATCAGGGAAATAACAAAACGCAATTTAGAAAAGACCGTGTAACCGATGCGCTGGCTCGCAAACGAGCAGTCTCACTGCACGAGGGGCCACACTCGGACCCCTACCTGAACGGTCCACCTGAGAATGATGACCGCACAGATGACGAGGAGGACGCCTGTGGCTAGCAAATATGTGATGCATTACAGAGCCCAGACATGAAGGGAGCCTGCCTGTGGGAGGATGGCACGTAATTCACTGGCATGTAGTTCAGGTCCACGGAGAGCTCCTGCTTGGGACGAAGAGTGACCTTGAAGGTCCCACAGCCCCACGGACACTGCTCGTGCTCCCTCTGGCTGCCTCCTTGAACTTGTTCCACCGAGGAACAAGTTTACTGCAGCCAACTGTGAGATTATAAAATTCTGCTTACTCTTTGGGGGGTTCTGTGTTTTACAGTTTGGTGCCTATGAAAATACCTTTGAAGTGAAAAAACACAGACTCCATCCCCCATTTGGTATTCCTAATAAGTTTCACAAATTTCAACAATGCACTCGGCAGGATTCAAAAGACTGAATCCTATATTTTGTTTCTAAGGCAAGAGGGGCACGTGCAGTGTCATTAGGTACAGACTCAGTTTTCTTTCCCAGCAGCAGAGGAAAAGTCTTCATAAGAAGGAAAAGAAAAACATTTTGCTTCTCTGTCAATAGTCAATGCTAAAACAGCGTGTAATGAGGCTCAATGTCAAAGATTTCAAACGAATAAGAAAAAGCTGACTACCACAGCTTTTGGGGGTTCTCTGCGTCCAGGCGGTTTGGGTTCAAAACGTAAAGTGGTGCTCGAAGCGCACGCTTTCCTGTTTCTGTTATTGGAAGGCTGTCCTGCGTCACTAGGATATTATGAGTCCAAGAGCCACCTCCTTCAGTGTAGTGTGTTTTAGTTCCCAGAAGAAGTAGCAGAAGGAAGACAGCAAACAGGGGCCCTTCAACTCAGAAACATTTATGCTTTTGAAGGAAAGCAAAGGGCCATAAAGATCTGGTAGTTTGGGGAGATTTTTTTCTATTCATTATGCTGAGATGAAATCTGGGGAAATGCCCCAGTTATTTTAGAGAACTGGTATCATTTGGGGGGAACTCGGAAAATTTACAACCCACTCATTGTGTTAAAAAATTGCATTAAATGTGAAGATTTTTTTTTCTTATGCTCTTTTCCTTTAAAGTATAAACTTCCTGGCCCTTATCTCATTCAAGTATTCTGTGCCTTTTCAGCCAAGAGTCAGTATTTAAGGAGTGGTGGGTGTTGACCCATCACCGGTGCTCAGGAGCTTGTGCCACTTCTGTCCACTGCAGACAGGTCGTCTCACCAGCTCCCCTCCAGAAGTGGCATCCAGTAGCTCAAGAAACAATCCGACAGGAGAAGGAAGGATTCTGAACGCTGCTGAAAAGAGGGAAATCATAATTCTGAGCTAGAGCAGACGTTTCACTGCTATTAATTAACATGCACAGACTTACGGTCTGACCGCCCTGCATTCTGCTCAGCTGTAGCTCTTACTCTGCAAGTAGCTTGGCTCGGCCCCTCCAAAGTCTGAGCTAAAATGCCTTTTTAGATTCTAAGGTTCCAAAAATCAGCTACGCTGTCAATTACCATAAAAGCAACTGGTTGGCAGGAACAACTTATCGAACCAGCCAAAAGAGCGTGTTTTAAGACCAAAAAAGAAAAGGAAGGAAAAAAAGGGGTGCGGAGTTGGGAAAATCTTGAACGCTGCAAAACCCAAACCATGTTGAAACAAAGTGGGGCTATCCTCGGTTTGGACATGTGTTTCCTTATAAAGTTAAGTAGAGAAACAATTATACAGAAAATTCAGTTCTACTGCAACTCAAGATGGGTAAGCTCAAAGCTCTGTGGGCAAAGCGTCCATTCGACTTTGATCAATGCAATCTAAAAACACATTAATTCTGATACATATTCCTGATATAAGAGTTATAGTCAAAGAGACATGACCAAATCTTTTGCTCTGAGATTCCTTTTTCAAATTTAATCAAGCAGCCCTAAAGTTAGGAACGTTTTTAACTGTTCCCACGAAATATTACTCACGCCACTGAAATGTAAATAAAAATTAAGTATGATTCAGAATATGAATATTTTTAATTAAATAATCTAAAATCATATAATATATATTTCCCTAAGCGAAAATAGAGTCGGAGCTCCAGACGCCTGACAACTGTGTTTCCTCACTCTCAGTTTGGGGGCCATGACTGGTGACAGCAGGTGTGGACAGCCAGGGTTTAGTGTGTTTCTGATCTCAGAGGTCCCAAGAGCCTCCAGGACACCAGATCAGTTGCTGGAATAATTGAAACACTTGGAATAAGTGAGATAAAGAACAAGACTCTGGTGAATAAGGCAGATAGAAAACCTCACTGAAGATCTGAAATACTGACTGCTCCAGATTTGCAGGACCTTACACCAAACGGACAGAGCAATCTCCAGGGACCCCTTCTCCTATCACCACAATCTTTCTCTACTTCTGCACACCCCAGGTCCAGCCTGGGCTTGCATGCACCAATCGACTGCATCCACTGTGACTTTATTTTTCTTTCCTTAAAAAATTAGCATTTTTGTTTGTTTGTTTTATTTTCTCTGGTAAGAAAATACAAGTTCACTGCAGAAAATTTGAGGAAAAGTATAAAAGAGAAAATAAAGGACATTTAAGGCGAACTAATATTAATATTTGGATATGTGGCTTTCCAAGCAAGTTTTAAAAAATGGAGTCACTCTGTATGTTTTATAACTCTCTTTGCTCTCCTAACTTCTGCTTTAGCCTTATCCTTTGTTAATAAATAAGATAATGATCTATCATTGGCCTTCCCTGATGTGGTAGTGGTTTTTTGCCTGTGAAATAGAAACAGCTTGAAAGAATTCAAAATTTAGTTTCATCCAGTGTAAATGTGAATATTGAGAGACTCCAATGTGACAAGAAGGGGTTATCTTTAAAACAACAATTACTAAAATTGATTGAATGCTTATTCTTATGCCAGATACTCTACAAATGACAATAACCCTGTGAACGAGCACCATGGCCCTTATTTACAAATGACAGTGTAGCTTAGAGGATTCAAACACGCAAAGGACTCAGGTAGGCAGTGGGGGCTGAGACTCAGCTCCCTATCAAGGGACTTCCAAGGTCATGTTTTTAACTGCCACATTCCATTATCCAAGTGCTCTCGAACACCACCCTCAAGGACCCTGGCAAGGTCAAATGTGTTGTTTATACAGAAAGCCTGTGGGATGATAACCTATTAAAAAAACAATTTTCTGTTCTGTTTGCTAGTGTTTAAGACCATAGAGGTACAAAAGACTTTTTTTCTCCTCCTTATGATTTAATCTGTAGTATCAAAATATCCTTCCGAATCACAGAATAGGGAATCTAAATGAGATCTCTTGAGAAATTTCTCACATTTTAATTGCAACGACATTTTAATAGATGTGGTATCTGCATAATCACTCTTCTATTGCCTAGAGTAAATTACTGCTAAATAACTCCTAGACAGCTGTTGCTGCATCACTTTTGGAAAAAAAAATTTGTGGTTATTTTCTCTTTAGGGTAGTTAGAGCTTTCGAATGAGTAAAGATAAATCATTATAAGTGATTTTTTTTTTCCAAAAAAGGGGGAAAAAAACACCCAATAACTCATAACATTTATCTGTTGTTGACTAAACTGCTTCTTCCAGTTCCACTGACCAAAAAAGTGAGTTCGACTTTAAAATTTCGCATGACAGGAAGAGACTGCAACCGAAGATTGGTGAATATCAAGGTTACTGCTCTTGTTGAAGTTATTGGAGCCCGAGTTTTGTGAGCCTTGAGATGGGGAAACTTTGCAAGCTTTCTGAACAGTGAGAATTATACAATGAAACCCACCTCATCTTCATGAATAGATTTAGTATTTTTTTTCTTTTTTTGCAATATACTAGCTAAATTATTTATCTTGGGGCCTTAAAGAATGAGTGGCTTCCAAGATCATCTTAGAGTTCGAAGAAAAATCTTTTCCAAAAATTAAGCCAGTGTTACCTCCAGCCATGACTTCCACCCTCTGGCCAAATATCCTTTTCCTTCCTGCTACCTCTCAAGTGGGCTGGTCCTTCCATGGCTAATGATGCCCAGATGTCTTGGATCTCCAGCATTCCCACCTTCAGCTGCCTTTCTGTCAATGCATTATCCTTTCTATCTCCTGCCAGAAAAATCAGTATTAGCCATTACACCCTTCTGTTTTGGACCAACAGAGAAGAGATCCTCGGTCAGGATGGGGACAAGTCAACATCTCAAAGCTTTCAGGACAGAATATATTTCTACTAACAGCACCACCAACAGAAAACCTTTACTGTTGCAGGAGTACCCATGTCTGCTTGGTTCCTTTTCAGTCAGGGAGCTATAGCTTTGATGGCTTTGCTTATTATTCAGAGAGCAAAAGCTTGAGGCTGGTGGCTCCTTATTAATCCCCTTTACCTTTGTTCTGATAAAATGCTCAGCTATTTTGACCTCATCAGTCTGGGCTGGAGTACTATAAGTATAGGAAATGGAATTTGTAGCTTGAAAGAAACTTTAAAAATAAGCAGAGTACCACCCAATTATAATATCTCAACTTCGCTTTTAACTAAATATATCAAATATTATTGACGCTAAGTCATTCTGCAACAGGCCCATCTAGCAATGGTGCTGCTCTATGATCTCAAAGGCTCCATCAAACTTTCAGTCTGAAACTTCGCTTTGAACATTAGAATGTGGTCTATGGGGAGGAAATTGTTAGTGAGTGACCAGAAAAGAGGTCTGGAAGTGTTAAATATTCTCATTTCTATTATTAGCTCATCGTCGCGAACTAGGAGTGTGGTCTGGTATGAGGCACAAGGCAGCATAGTGCAGTGGTTGGAGCCCGGACTCTGGCACCAGACAGCACTCATGTACTATCTGCGTGACAACTGGCCGGCCGCTTGACTTCGTGCTTCAATTTTCTCACCTATAAAATGGGTCTAATAGTCCTAGATACATAGGTTTGTTACGAGGACCACATGATTTCATTTAAAGACAGTGTGAGCATATATATCAAGCACTATGTGAATCTAAAAAGGTTAACCTTCTTTCTTACTTTATTTTTTACATCTAAAATATGGAGTTGAATGCAGTCATCTGAAAAATTAGTATTGTTCAGAGATTTAATATGAAAACCATTATGTAAGGATGAAATATTTTTACCCTAGGCAAAGCCCATCAGCTCAGATTAATGGATTAAGTGTGCAGAATCTATCATCTTCAAAGACAATATGGCTTTCCTGATGCTACTTTGTGCCAAAGTACCACAACATGCCAAGACAAAGAGCACTGGAGCCACATTAAAGAATATCTACTAACTTCAAGTGTCTAATGGTTTTCGTTACTTCGTTTTCCCAGTGGGAATATTGGAGATGTTACCCAAGATGTTTCATACATGAAAGGTGGGTTTCCAGCCAAAGTCTCAGAAAATGACTTCCTAAATATGCATGAATAACTTTTGTGTGTGCCTGTGTGTTGCAAAGAGAATTAATTGTTTATAAAAGCACTCCTTCTTACATGAAAGTTGGGCTACTAGTTCTTAAAACTGGATGGACTTAATCTGATTCTTAGCTAAAGCTTAATGAGGGCTATTCCTCCTGAGATCAACTTTATAGCTGCAGTTTTAGTAGAAGGTTGACTTGTTTAATAAATTTATAGATGAACAGCATTGTTACAAAATATTAATATGACTTCCTTCAGCAAAAAAGCTTTTTAAATGAAAAATATGCATTTGTAATAATAATAATAGAAATTGGCTGGAAAGTCTGGCTCCATCCACATATTTTCAAGCTCTTCAGTATCTCTGAAAAGCCATCAAAAAGTATTTTTCCTTTGATATATGAACTACCGTGTATCTTTGAATTGGCTCATGTTATTGCCATGCTTTTCAAATTCCTCAAATTACCATCTCTAGAAATGACACTTCAGACTAGAGGATCTTGGTGTTAACCCTGTCTGCTGCGTTAACGCCAGAAATGGCACAATAAAAGGAATGATGTTCACAAGCTTCTTGGATCTTTCAAAAAAAAAGTAGCAAATGACAGTTTCCCTGCTCACAGTTCATCTGCTGTATTTATTAATAGAAAAACACATATTTTAGACATAAGAAGAACAGTATTACCAGTCCTTTTACATTTCATATACATTTCCATGTTCTTAATATACTTAAGATGTTTTAACTGTGCTTGGCATGTCATGTTCTGTGTTCACACATTTCTACACTTAAAGGTTCTGCCATTTTCTGCTTTTAATTTCAGAAACAGTCATTTAAAGTCTAAACTGGGGTAGGGAGGGGCTTTGAAATGAAAATTGGGAAGAACTTTGTTGATGACATTGAAAGGCAAGAAAAGTTAAAAAGGAACTAAGCATAACGATGAGGTAAACACCTTGTCATGCCTTGGCTGTGGCTGGAGATCCAAGTATACCCTTAGCCAGAAGGTTTCTGATAATCCATTTTGACTAAAAGAATACCAAATAGCCCCTCTCTACTTTAAATTTTATCAAAGGGATCCACTCTAAATTTTGCCCAGCAATTTACATCTCAAACTATTTATTAAATTCCAATGGCTTACACGTTATATTCCGCTATTATCACCTAAATTTAGAATACAAGAAATTTCTAGGAAAAAAGTAGGGGATAAGTTGCCTAAATCTAACAAGTTGGCATGGTTGGGGAGAAAACAAAACATTTTATAGATCAAAATCCCCTTTTTGTACGATCATTTGTCCACAGAACAGAACGTGTCCTGGGACCCTAGGAAAATAGTGAGCTGACTCAACAGTTGTGTGGCCTTGGGTGAGTTATTTACTCACACTGTAACTCAGTGTCTTCACCTACAAAATGGGGATAATAGCAATGCCTGCTTCCCGGGGTTGCCATGGAGATTAAATGAGGTACAGTCAGTCCTCACATCGTCATTGATTGGTTCTCGGAAACTGCAACTTTAAGCAAAACAACGTATAACAAAACCACTTTTACCACAGGCTAATTGATAGAAACAAGAGTTAAATTTCTATGGCATATTTGTGGTCACGAAAACATCATCAAACTTCTAAACAAAGACTCAAAGTACTTCTAATATTAAACACTGAAATAAATGTAAGCTCTACACACACTGAGGAAAGATGAATAAAAAGCAAGTAAGAGAATTCCTTCCTACCCCCCGCCCCCGCTTGTTCTAGTTCATGGTCACAGGTGGCCGGTTCTCTCCCAGGAGCTCAGGGCACAGGTGGGAGTCACTCTGGACAGGATGGCCTTCCATCGCAGGGCATATTCAGACATACCCACACTCACTCGGACTGGGGCAACTTAGACTCGATCTTTGACCTGACTACCCATCTTTGAGGCGTGGGAGGAAACTGGAGTCCCTAGTTCCAGAAAAGCCACAGAGACGTAGGGAGAACGTGCAAACTCCACACTAACAGTGGCCCTGGCTGGAGATCAAGGTTTTTTTTTGTTTGTTTGTTTTTTCATCAACATTATAACGAAACAATGTTGAATGAAGCAATGTTATTCGAGGACCGGCTGTACTGCGTGTAAAGATCTTGGGAGCTGTGTCTGGCATATGGCGAGTAAGGGCTATGGCATTGAGAGTCCTAACGTGAAGAAGCCATGCTCAGTCATCCTTCACTGTCATGGGGCCACTTCGAGTACCACGGAGGTGCCAAGCCCCACACAGGGTTTCTACTGTCACACTCCAGTCTCTCACTCATCTTCTCGGGATGCTGTAGAGAAGAGGATAAAATTCACAGGGGGACGTCTCAGAAGGGCATGCTCCTGTCTCTTCTCTGAGACTGTGATTATGGAGGTTGCAGGTACGGTGAGGTGTTCCAGAACTCTGGAATTCCAGGGTGTCTGCTTGAGGGTCGCCACACGAGGCAGTATTTCCTTGCTATGTTTCAAAAATCATTATAGATTCCCAGTATTCCAAAAGGATCAGATAACAGTCTTAGGCTGTATTTAACCAAGTTCTTGATTCTCCCTTCATATGAGTAGCAGATATAACATTTTTATAGGGAAATAGTTTTCAGAAATGGGTGACACCAGCTTCAGAAATGCTTTTTATTGTCTATTTTTTCTTATACGTGAATATAATACCACTAAAAATGCTTTCGGGGGGCGGAGGAGATAAGATACTTCACTTACATTACTTTCCCCAGTTGTTAGCATTTTTACTATGCTATGACATGTCATTGAGGGACAGTCATTACAAACACAAAATTGAAAATAAAGAACCCAAGATTTTCCTTGTAATACATTACAGACTATTTCAGAATAATCAAATCACTCTCCTTCTTCTAATTGGAGCAGCGATGGTAATAATATACTGTTATAAGATCGGTTTTCTGTTTTGAAAATAAACACATTGGCCGAGCTCTATATTGCTGTGATGTTGGGGCCTTTTATTTTTGTAAGTCTTGTTTTTTTTTTTTATCTTTCCTTTGGGAAAATAGGGTGACATACATTAATCCACACGGGGTCATCAAAAACTAATTATTCAACTTAATATAGAATTTTTTTTCTTTCTTGGGTAGCATAATAAGCTTTTATAAACCAAAGTAAACTTAGTTTCTGCTGCCCTTAGTAGAATATTTTATTCAGATAAAATATTTATTCTCAGAATGAACAGAGCATTGTTTTATTACACATCGACACAGTGACAAGGTTTTAAAAACAATTTTTGGTTATTTTTAATCTGTTGCTTTTATAGCAGCCCTGAAGGGTAGCTGGAGCTATACGGTCTCTAAAGAGGAATATGGATAGCAGTATACAGAGCCACCATGCAAACAAGCTGGCCACCGCCAAGACCAAAATCACTAAAACAGAGTGCACTGGTCATGATGTTGAATCTAGTTGTAAAGGAGAATTGAGAGCGTCCTCTCTAGGCCGCTGATAGCTTTGCTTTTGAACAACAGGGAAATATCATAGCACCTTGGACCGAAGGGCTGAAGAGAACCAAAATGCTAATGATAGTTGTCTCAAAGCCACCTAAAGATCTAGGGACAGGCTGAGAACTGATAATGACTCTTGGCTGGGTGTCTGATGGAGGGTGAGCTGAGCTGGTAATTCCTCAGAGCACTCGGGGTCATCCTGTGCTGGGACCACTGCTGCCAATGGCCATACAAGTTAGATATAGCAAGTCTAAAATAATAAGGCTCCACAACTATGGCCTTAAGAAATGTAATATTCAGGAGGGGTATTTCTGTGGGCACCACAAGATATTAAAAACATAGTACTTACACATGAATCAAATAAATTATAAAAGAGAGCAAACACTCTTATGACCTTAGATTTTAAAAAATACTAGGGTTCAATGACTACCAGGAAAGAAGAATGAGTATAATTTATAGAAAAGATCTTGCAAAGCTATTTCATGGAAATTTTAATACAAAAGAATGCATGTTCACATGATTTAAATATATTTAAATGCCTAGCAGCTGCCACACATATTGTCTTATAAATGCCATATGCTGTTGTAAGTAAATAAGATACCTTAAAAATAAGAGAAAATATATTTATTTTAGTCATTAAAAATTACTGATTTAGAGAAAGGGACAATGAACCTAATAATTTTTTTGGACTAAAAACAACTCTCTGCTATTTCTTATATTTTGTGCCCTTTCTCATACCTTTTTTTGACTTTACAGAGAACTATAATATTTTAACAATCAATAATATAAACCAATTTTAAAAATAAATGAGAGAGAGAGATTGAGAACACTGTGCAGAACAGAAAAAAGCAAAAATGGCATTTCTAGAACAAACTAGATACATTTATTGACACATTTGGTTTTGGTGATAGAATATACTATACATACTCGAAAGTGACCTAAGAATCAAATCCTCCAATTCTAAATTCTCTCCAGATGCCCAGAAATAGATGGTGAATAAGCAAAGAGAAGATAGTAGTTATTGCCTTGAATCAAAGTGTTATACAAAAGAGCCTGGCTCTCATAGACAAGAATAAACAAACCACATACTTTCATCATGGAGGCACAAAAAGTTGTCTTTTGGGGCGGACTAATAATGGCGAGGAAAATCATACATTCCTTGTAAGATTCCCAAGCTCTTGCAGGCACACGGCCTTCTCCCTGTCCCTAATAGGATGTGGTAGTTCTAGTCACTTTTCCACATTCAGGAGGTGGAAGCCATAGGGGTTGGCATAGGCCAGCTGTGGATTCATGAGCAGAGTAGTTTCTCACAAAAAGCCAAGAGCTGGGAAGGCCCCTGAGCCTAGAAATGTGCCACAGCACCATTGCTCATGACATCCTTTATTATTTGGATGTCTATCCAGGTAGACTCACACTCAGTTCATGCCCAGCACGAGTGAATCACTCTCTGTTATGAATACAGTTTGTGCATGGGTCCAAGGCCAAGGAACCAAAGGCATCTACCTACCATAAGGAGGTGAAATCATTCCTCCCAGGCCACCTGCAATGGGAGCTGAACATAAGACATTACAGAACACACGTGAAAAAGTGAGCAATTGTTTCAGGCTTCGGTGTAACACTGAATTACACAGCTCAAGAAGTGGAGATGGGAAGGTGGAGTTGGTCAGGAAGGCTTTTTAGAAAAAGTATTTCTCTTATTTTCCAAATTCTAAGTAGCTGGATACATTATCCAGCTGGTTTTCAGCTTATTTTAAGAGGTTTATAAAAATTATCCTACAAGATAGATAGTTTATTAGACAACGTAATATATAGACTTAGTTGGACAAGAAGATGCAGAAAGATTACTTTTAAAGTGAAAGGAGCAAAGAATCTGTATTTGTGTTGGCTTACAGGAGCTCATAGAAGAGTGAAGAAATGAAAGATTAGTAATGATCTTTCAGGCCTAAGCTGAAAATACATTTAATTAACTATTCATATGACTAATTATTATAATAAAAATAATTGGCAGAAGTAGGAAAAGCAAAATGTGCATCCAGAAATGAAAAAAAGGATGATTATTTTTGTACTAAAGGAAAGGGGAAGTAATGGGAGTTATGGGGGGAAGCGTTGGGAGCATCTACCTAAAGGTTGTTTTAGAAACAGAGTCAGAGTGTATGATTAATTGAAGAATTATTCAAATGGAATTCCACAATAACTTTAATAGTCTTTAAGGCACAGAGAAAGAGAATAACCAATTCGTTACTAAAATTCCTATAGCTGCTTTTAATGGGATTCAAACCTTTTTTTTGGTTTCTCTTGAATTGAGATATTGAGTGCACCTGTTCACCAATCATCAGGGTAAGCTGCAGGTGGATTTACTTAATCACAGTTTGTTTCTCCAACGCTAAGGGATGTTGGAAAGAGTAAATTTGGAACCAGAGAGCTTGGGATCTGAATCTCGGTTCTGCTACTTATTAGCGTGTGGTTTGAGTCAAGTTACTTAATCTCTCTGGGTCTCATTCCTATTTTCTCATCTGTAAAATAGATCGAAAATACTGCACAATAAGGACTGTTGTGGAAATTAGTAATAATTGCCATGAAACACCACACACCCAGTCATACTCAACAAATAGCAGCTACAATCATTCCACAATAGCCAGCAAACATTGATGAAGGTCAAAGCTTGACCTTCGAATGGAACAGATAACAAGTAACATAACAATTCAAAATAGTTTTTGTATTTGAACTGTCTAAGCTAGGTCAAGGGCGGCCATGTTATGTCTGTGATGCCCTGGTATGGAAAATTCTCAAAAGAGCGAGACAGCTTATTATAGAGGCTTCGGTTTTGCAAGGGCTTGGAGAAGGTCACTTAAATTGCTTAGTAGCCATAACATGCAAAACATTAGAATGGAATCTTCAATGACAGTGAGAATGAGTGTACCAAGGCAAATTCCAGGATTATGTCAGCAATGAGTCTTTTTGCTGTTCATTTTTGGGGTTGGCACATGTAACCACAATCGGACGAGCAACTTACACGTTACTCACGTGTGTATCTCTCGTATACCCATATATGTATCACTGCTTTAACATAAATAACTGTACTTGGTATCTTTAAATTCTTAGATTGACTGAAGCAAGAATATATAGATTATTTCAGATACTCTTGAAAAGAGACAATTATTAAAAAGTTTTTCCCACTGCATAGCAGAATGAGAGGAAAACTCAATTTCCCTTGGAATATTTTTTGCCATGTTTGGATGCCTGGCGTTTTGATAATGAGCACCCACAGTGAATCTGAACTTCTCCAAGTGAAAAGCAAATCATCTTTTTGTTGAATGTCAAATGCAAAATTAAACTTTGTACACAGCATTTTATCTGCCCCACCCCCGATTTTTTGGGCATAATTAAGGGCCAGGCTAACATAACACAATTCATGGTGATGATTACATTTATTGAACATTTTGCAAGTCATAAATGTGCAATTAATCTCATTTCCTTTTTGTGCACACTTATATCATTTCTCCATTTTACAATGTAGAAATCGAGATTCAGAAAAGCTGATTGACAGGTCCAAGGCCAAATTATTAGTAAATAACAGGGCTAGTACTAGAAGCCAGATCTCCTAATTTTAAGTGCAACAAAATTTGTTCTCTCTATGCTGTCTTCGTCGACTTATTCACAAGTTCATGGTTCATTCAGCAAACATTTATTGAATGCATCCTATATGGCAAGCACTGTGATAGATGCTAGAAATACAAATTACAACTGGACTTCATCACCAAGCCACTCGCAGTTTGGTAAATGATAACGGCTCAGCATGGTAAGTGTGTGGGAGCGTCGAGGGGAGGGAGCAATGGCAGGCGCAGGGGGGTTGTGGTCCAGAAAGGAGCTCCAAAGGAAATGAGGAGATGATACCTTTGGGGCAGTGGAGAAGAGGCCTTGGGCAATTGCTTCCAGTGGCAAGCAGCCTCCTGCATTCATTCCAGCATGCCCAAACAATGGTACCATTATCTGAATGCCAAGACCTGGAAAAGATGGGAAAGCACAGGCCTGAGGTGAAGATGAGCAGGAGTTACAGGGTGAAGATGGGGAAAAGCATTCCAAGGAGAAGGAACAGCCATATGAAAGCCAATGTCATCCATTACACGACTCCTCTGGGAAACTCTTTCTGGCGAGGCTGAAATGAATGAGATGTGTGAAGGGGCAATTGGGAAATAAACAAGAGAGATCAGCAGAGACTAGGAATTGAGGGGATTTTGGTTTGGGGTGCCAAGAGGAAAAATGTGAACTCTATCCAGAAATATACGGGGAATTCCTAAATGATACTTAACAGTGATTTGATAAGGTTTGGATTTCAGAAAGATGTCTCTTGCCTTCGTGGGAGAAGAGATTGAAGGAACCAGGCAGGAGGATCGTGGCAGAAACCTAAGAGAGAAGTGAAGAGCTCTGAGATTAAGGAAGTAGCAGGGAAGACAAGCTTTGAGCAGTATTACGAGGGAAGACTTATTGAATGACGAGGTGGGGGTTGGGAGCAGGAGGCAGGGTCCGTAACGTCTCTCAGATTTCTGCCTTGGATGACTGGGTGGATGGCAATGGCGTTCTCTTGAGTTAGGGAAGAAAGGAAGAGTGAGTTTCACTTTGGAGAAGGCAGCCCACGAAGAGTTCAAGTGTGACATGTGGAGAGTAGGAGGGCTTGGAGGACCTTCAAGTGTGGATACTGACGTACATTTAGAGATGTACAGTTAGAGATGTACGATGCTGTCCTCAACAGAAAAGAAAACGTGTGTTGCCAATTACTTAGTAACATATTCAGAAATATTTTGATATTTTCTCCTCGAAGCATTCACTTTAATGTGGAAAGTCATCAGCATACAGGAAAAAGAGGTATACATATAAGTACATAAATAAGAAAGGGTCTTAAACAAACCTAACTACAGAATCATATTTTAGCACAGAGATCTAAATATTTTTCCATATGCTCAGCTAATATTATTCAACAAATGATTAAAAAAAAAATGTGTAAAATACCAAAGTCTTGAAAAATGAATTACTTAAAAATCTTTATTAGTCACATAGCCTTCATACACACCCTCAGAAGGAAATGCATAACCGAAGGGTGAAGGGGAAAGAAACAGTTTCCTTAAGTGAAGGAACGGAAAGAACGGAGGACCTACCTGGCTGCTAGCCAGTCAGAGAGGACTGGAAAGCGAGCAGTTTCAAGGCAAATCTCTACAAATCCATCTTTTACCAAAGTTCTCACGTAAAGTCCACCTTTTGACATGAAATATTTAATGGGGACTTTATTTGAACCACGAACTACCCTTAAAAATTTTAATATTGGATTCCATACAAGGCTAAAAAAAGGTGGTTTTAGGTGATTGCAAAGAAACATCTATTTAAAAAAAAAAAAAAAAAAACATTTATTTGAGTAAATATCACATAGTATAATTGCTGGGTCATGTGTTAAGAGTATATTTACTTTTTTAGGAAACTGCTAGTATTGTTCATATATTTAAAAAAAAAAAAAAAAACAAGAGGAAAAGGACTTGTGGAAAGCATAAAGCAGTTAATGAGAATTTCTATTGAAAACCGAAAGTTAACGACAACACAGTTTCTTTCCGATTGAGAACAGATGCTTCTTAAAGAACGGATAAATCAATAAAGTTCGTTTTCTACTGGCATTTGGGACCACAATTTTAATCTGTTGAAATGGCATGAAGACAAAAAACAAAATACAAATAAACAAAAAAGGTTTTCTTTTAGAAAGAAGCTCCATCTAATTGGCTTCCACCCTCGAAGTTTACAGTCGGCTCCCTGACGGGGGAATAACTCCCTCAGGAAGGTGGCTTTTCGCTGGGTGCGTGCATGATGTTCATTTGCCTTGTATCTAAAAATTAGAACATAACAGGCTTCTAATCATCACTTGTTAATGTGAAACAAAAAGAATTCTTTTTTCCATTGAAAGCAGATTGTAGTGAAAAAGCGGCATTCTCCAAGGTCATATGCTGTTGGCAAAGCTCAAAAAAACCTTGTAGTCCAAATTGCTTATGTTCAGTTGTGTTTACTTAGACTTAACTTGACGAAGTCTGCCTCTGATTATACTGAGCAGTCATCTGCCCACAGATAAATAGATATTACACAAACTTTTGGAGAAAATGACATTCGGCCTCCATAATTTTGGAATAATTTACTCTGTACCCCCAACTTAAAACACCAAAATGATCCACAATATGTTTTGGGGATTGAAACATAAATATTTCATTTAACAAAGGGAGCAGCTTCCATGACCTTTATGGATTTTAGGTGATTTACTAACAAAGTACGATAGTACTCTGGAAGGTGTGGAGTAGCTCAGCAACAGGCAGTTTCAGGCAACATTTATTTCAGTCTTTTCAATAACCATCAAGATTTCAAGGAATTTCTGTAAACAAACTGTCACTTAAAGAAAATAACTTTCCATCAATTTTTGCAACAAGTCTCCAAAACAGAACATGCATTATAAAAATAAGAGTTTGCTAAATTATTTCCAGAGACTACATCTTGGAGTAATGTTTACACTATCGGTAGAAAGCAAAAGCTCAATGTTTTACCACTATATCTTACACTAAAAGCAGAATTTGGCTTTTGGAGTAATGTAAACCATTTCCATGGCACAGAGTCTGTTCCTGATTACCCAAGAACTGATTCTGGTCCATCATATTTACTTTCTTGCTGTTATATTTACATAACAAAAGCTACACATACTTTCCTCTCCGAACTAAGATCGTTTCAGAAGTGTAAGTACTTATATTCCTCAGCAATCAATCAATAACCAATCAATCAACAGGTCTTTACCTCACTTTGCTAACAGCTGGTAAAACAGTAGTAAACAAGAGGAACATGGTCTCTGTCCTCTGGAGTTTATCTCTGAGAATAATGATAAACTGAACACATGCTCTCAATTTCTTTTGCTCATTTTAATTTATACAATTATGAAGAGTTTTCCCTCATTGAAAGTAACATATTTCCCTCCCTGATTCCTGTCTTATTATTGAATTAACTTAGGGATGCAGCCCTTTGTTTGGAATGCTGGTGTGTTAAGACAGCTGTGACTGTCTTGCTGGGCCAGCTCCCTCTAGCAGTTCGGGCTATGCCTGTAAAGGGGCTCGTTTTTGACCGATTCATTTAATGCCTTCTATTCTGACTTTTATTCTAATCTGCTAAATTTGCTTTGATAAGAGCTCTGCAAAGTGAACTAATGTAAACAATTGTACTGCTACTGGTACTTACGTTTATTAAGCAAGTGCTTCCAAAAGCCTTTCCCTCGAAAGAAATTTTAATCTATCGGTGTACGTTATGGCCCATTCTTTCCACTGTTTTTTCTCATTATGCTTTTACTTTGAGATTCACAAAAGATAATTATATATATAATTATATATATACATGCACACACACATTATATATATAAAGAAGGAATATGTTTTCCAGTATGCATGCCTTTAAGGTTAGCAAACAAATCCATAACATCTGCTGGAGACTAGAATGGCCTCCTCACACCCGTCTCCTCGAGAGAAGGCATTAGCTTTTAATGCAAAACTGCATCCACACTCTAGAAAGGGCAGATTCCTCAGATTCGATGTGTAATGAGAGAACTGAATCCAGGAAAATGAGTTTCAACCATTTCTCCTGAAGCCCAGCCACATGACAAAGCTAGCGGCATCTCCAGGGCCACTGACGTAAGAGCAGCCCAGGCGAAGAAGGCTGCTGCTGCTCAAAAATAACTTTCACAGCTTAATACTGAGGTCCTATGACAACTGTGTACAAGAGGAAGGTAAGCGGTGTTAGTAAACAGAGGGAACATACAAATGACCACACATTTTACTTTTCAAGCATGGAGGGAAGGAGCAGCTGATAGATCAAATTTCAAGTAATGAAAATCCTTTAAGAAGCGGAGCCACTTGACAAAGGAAAAGTCAATTTGTAAATTGTATCAGATTGGACCAAGACATAACTCTGCATGGAAACTAGTACGGAAGCTCAGTTTTAAAAAGGAATACAAAAATCCTACATGCGCAAATGTCATTACATTCAGTCAAGGCTATTAGGCAGCGTCTAAAAAAGTGAGACCAGCCATCAGTTTCTCTAGACATGCAGTTCATTCTCTAACACACAGAATTTAACACAAAAGAAAATGTTAGTTAAGGATCACTGACCAGAATTTGTTTACAGAAGAGCCCCAGTTGGATCAAACTTACGTGGCCCTCTCAAATGTTAACCAAAGTAGGGGGAAAAAAAAAAGAAAGAATGAAAAAGTTTCAAAACCAAAAATCTTGAAATTTTTCCTATATTTTCTGGTTTCGTTTTTTCCCAGAACCAAAACACCACAAAATAACACCACCTCAGTGCACTCACTTCCAGCTCAGTCAGGAAGTTCCGAGGTCTATAAACATTTTTTGATTCATTTTTTTTTTTTACAAGAAGGTGACCAACATTTTCTTAGCATTCCAAAAAGCTGCAGGTTTGGAATACATTTCAGTTAAATGTCAGTAAAGGAATTTGCTCATCGTTCAAAAAGCACTTTTTCTTTCCAACCTTGGAATACATGTAGAAACTGTATTGTGAATGGAATTACAAAACAACTCGGAGCCACAAAGGGAAATCCATTTTCCAATTCCTGAAAGAGTTCTGTAGGAAAGCATTTTGTACAAGAAGAAACAGAAATAACATAGAACATTCATATAGCACAGCTCATCAGATGCTTTCACAATCATTATCAACAGCTCTGTGAGGTAGGTATTTTTCTTTCCCTCATTTTACAGATACAAAAATAAATCGAGAAAGTTAGATGGTTTATCTAACGTTTCTCAGTGGTAGAGGAAAAAAATCTGAACACAGATCTTCAAAGTCTGAAACCATAATCTGAAGGCATTGATTGAAACCCACAAGCCATTGTCATAGGTAATGGGAAAATACCAGTATTGCCTCAAAGATCCAAAACAAAATAAAAATGCACACAATCATCGCTATTATTTAACACTGTACTGGAGGCATCATTCAATGCAATAAGCTAGAGAAAGAAAACCATGGCAAAAATTTCAGAAAGGTGGTAAAACCTTCGCTATTTGCAAATAATACAATTGTATTACTAGAAAACACAAGAAAGTCAACTGAAAAACTAACAAAAATGATCAGCAAACTTATGGTTGTAGAGTACAATATTAATATGGAAATTAATGGCTTTCTCATATAAGAAAAAACAGCCAGTTAGAAATATGGGATGGAAGAAAGGACTCTACTTAAAATAACAAAACAACAGAAAGATAAAATGCCTGGGCATAAATTTTACAAAAAATGTAGAAGACCTATTTTAAACATTTAAAAAACTACTAATGGCCACAGAGACACAAACAGAAATACCAAGTTTTTGAATAAGATGAATCTACATCTTAAAAAAATATCAATTTTCTATAACTAATTCCTAAATGTAACAATCCCAATACATAAATGTACATACATAGATGTAACACAATCCCAATAAAATAATAAAAGGTTTTTTTAGTAGATAAATTGATCTTAAAGTTAATAAGGGAAAATAAACAAGCAATAATAGCTAGAAAACTATGAAAAAAGAAGAATAAGTACAGCCAGATATTAAACATATCCTAAAGCCTTAATAACATAGTGTGGGACCAGAACATGAGGAGAACGAAAAATAAATAGAGGAGAATAGAAAGAGAAGATAGATTCAATTTAAAATGTGGTATTTCCAGTCAGGGAGAGAGGAGGAATACCGATTGATCAATAATTGGTCAGTGGCTAAAATAAAGAGGTGAATCGAGTGCCTTTTACCTTGCGTGACTTTTTTTAACAAAGGCAGAAAGGACTTAAAGAGACCGGTCTAATCATGAGAAGCTGGTTAGAGAAGACACAAAATGTGTCCGAAGTTGCTCCATTGACTCAACTTTCTGATACTGCATCCTCCCAGCCTTCCTCCGATTGATCAGAGTGAGCTAAGGCGTCAAGGACCACAGAAGGCACCCAGTGCTGGAGGAAAGCATGGACAGGGCCTGATTTTCAGTTTGAAGATTTCTACCTCTTCGACGCAACTTCATAATTGCAGTGGGTGTAACGACATTTCTGGCCTATCCCAAACGCCACACCTCTGCCAGTTTCTCAACATTTGTGTTTACCTGTGGTACTCTAAAATTACATTACAGGGCTGAATAGGGAGTTTCCTTCAGAAATGTGATAAATTCTGTCCCAATCATATCACCGCTTTCAAGTAAGATTAAAATCTTCTTTGTACTGCCCATCACAACTAAGAGCAAAACCATGCATGCTCTAATACCCTAGAAACAGAGGTAAATCTCAAGCAGCAGTGCTTCGAAATCACAGACCATCACCGAGAAGGGAAGTTCCATCACTGGGAAAAATAATGCATCTCTTAAAGCAACATAAGTTTCAAATTTAAATCAAATGGAAGAAATTATCTAAAAGACCTCTTTCCAAAAATCACTGTTCACTTTTTTTTAATACCATTTTGTGCCATTTTCTATTCCTCGATCATGCTCTTCACTTTTCCTAATAATACATGTATCATTTCCTCTATAAAGAACATAATCATGAACCAAAGCGGTTTTTGTTGGACTAACTGATTTTTTTCCCCAGTCCATCAATATCACCCTCTGTTTCTAGACTGCTATGTGAATGGAATGGGGTCCTGAGCCCAGAGATCACTTCCGTGCCAGCTGTCCTGACCTGGATGGGACCCCGCAGTGATCATCCAAGTGCTCTGTGCCTAATTGCCAACTCTGCTCCAAAGAAGAACCCCAAGAAAGTTTTAAACTCAGTCCTTTAAGGATCAGAAACCCCAGAAGCTATCTCCAAATGGGGTTCCGAACCTGGCGAGGACAATGGTTGGGTTTTAGGAATTCCTTGAAACCCCTAAAATGGTCGATTGAAGAAAATAAATTGCTATTGAACATCGCAAATGCCTTATAAGGAAGGTGCATGTTAAGAACTACAAGGCCCCTTTGGTTTGCTTAGCATCCGGGTGGATGGGTTTCAGCATGAAAAGTAGGCCTGGGACAGAGTTCGGGAGCTGAATCTGGGGAGATCTGGACTACATTATACTGTGTGAAAAGAGCTTGGAGATTTTGAGGCAACGGGGGAGCTAGGGGATGAGTAGAGAAGGAGGGAGATGTGTGGAGCCAGGGAGATGTCGTGAGGCTGGGAGCCACCTGAGGCAGAGCAGGCAGGGAAGAGTCCCATGTGTGGTAGTTATAGGATACTTAAGAACAAGGAAACACAGTATTCCATATGAAGTTATAAGAACTGCGAGATTCTAGCCTTCCTTTCGTTTGCTCCAAATTGTCCATACAGTCTGCTACATGAACATTCTTTCTAAAAATGGGGGGATCTTTTGGCATTTGAGGAAAGGGGTCTAATTCATATCTGAATCAACGCGATGCAGAACAGGAACCACATGTGTAGGATGATGAAAAGAACCATGAACTGAATGCACTTTGGAAAGAAAGTACACGGTGTTGTATGCTTTGAAGACAGAACCCTCAGGCATCAGCAGAAATCTTCAGAAAGATCCAGTCTTCCACAGTACGAATAAAGTGCCCAGGAGAACCCTATTTAGATCTTGTTGACCTCAAGAAGGAATATACCTGACAAAAAGAACTCCTTGTGGTCAACTGGGCCCATATGCATAACCAGAGTCTAGCAGCAGGTGTTTACAAGGCGCCCCTCACACACACTGCATTTCAAGGAAAAGCCAGACCAAACTGCCAAGCCTCCTGCACTGCATAGGTGCCACCTGAGCTGAACCTTATAAAGGAGTTCCTGGAATCCTGTTTCGACCAATGAGCTGAAACTTGTTCCGTCCAATAAGAGCCGTGCAGCTATAGTCTTATTTACATCTTTACTGATCAATCAGAGTGGCTCCCTGACAATCTACCAGGAACCACAATTCAGACCAATCGAAACAATGTTATTTGGACCAATCAGACTGTGCAAATTCGGATCCTTTATTTGCATAAAAATGGACCAATTAGGGACCAGGGCAGGCATTATCTCTACATTTGCATGCCTCTCTTTTGTTTCTATGGAACGTACTTTCGTTTTTTACCAGAGGCTGCATATCCCTGGTTCACTTGAATAAAGTTTCTCCTTTTACCATACCTGGATTGGGGCTTCTTGCTAGCATTGGATTGGTGGCAGCCACTTTTTGTTGACAATCTAAAGGATCAGAGATACTCCTGTTGTTATATGGGTTCCACAGAAGTGTGGTGTTGAGAGGAGTGGATGCACATTTCTCTAGAGAATGATCCAAAGCTTTTCATCCACTTTTCAAAGCAGTCCCTGTACAAAAGGAAGAGCAGCTCTAAATAAGTTAGGAGTCACTGTTTTGGAGACTTCTACTCAATAAACGAGTTTTTATTTAGAGTACACTCAACCAAGATGGAAAACACAATAAAATCCAGTGGAAAGAAACTAAATGAGGAGCTAAGAGACTCAACTTCTTTCTGGCTCTTCCGTGAAGGAGCTGGATCACTCCCTCCCAATCACAAGAAAGTAGGAATAATTATCCTTATTTTTACCTCACAGAGTTGTAATGAGGACCAAATAAAATAACAGATGTTCATGTACTTTCTACAGTATATAGAGCAACACAATATATTATTAGATCTAATCTGGCATGATATTTGCTAAGCTAATACTAGAATAGTAAGTACAAAAATGACCTTAGTAAAAATATTTTTACAATTCAATCATGGATATTATCCCCCTTCCTTGCCACAATAAACAACGGCATTCTGCTTTAAAGGATATTTTTATCAGCCATCCAGTTTTTGGAATTTCACTGTGTTCTAGTCTCCCTTTACAATGTCTGTTCTGTGTCTCTTCCTGCCTACTGCCTTGCTCCTCTGTAGGCCAGCACATCAAATTTGTGCGAAGGCAGAAGAGGCTTTTTTAACGCATGGCAACGGGCATGACATTTGATCTCGCCCAGGGATTAAGTCATTCATGAGCAGAACCCAAAGGGAGGAACAGCTCCAAAAAAACAACCAGCCTTGCTGGTACTACAACATCCAGAAACTCAGTCACTTCTGCTACAGTTATAATTTGCAGTTTGTCTGGCACTGAGAAATCTAACTGCAGTCTCTGTGGTTTAAAGAAAATGTATCTACAGCAGCTTGGAGCCATGTTTTAAAACGTTCCATGTTATTTTAGTTCAAGGACAAGCTTTTAAAATTAAAAAGAAAACTTTGGCTTTAATTATTGATTAAAAGTGATAGGCATTTTTTCTTTTAAAGAAATGTTATTGAGTCTCACTTTTGGAGAAAGCATGTGATTTTTTTTTAAAAAAATTAATTGTCCTAAAGTAACAATCTTTATTATCATGGGAAGGTCAAAAACTGAGAGCATATACTCACACATAAAGACAACATTTTTTGTGATCTTAAAACTTGATAGTCACAGTTCATCCATTTGTTATATTTTTCAGTGATTTCAGTTACACTGTATGACCAGGATGCAATATTTTAATAGGCATTACTGTTGACACAATGACAGACCTAAAAAAAAGGCGCTTGATATTGTCGTTTAACTTTAAATTTAAGAAAAACCCAATATCTTAGAATCTAAACTTATGAAACACAGAAATTGAGTTATAGTATTCACACAACAAAAGGATTCACTGAAGGATTATTTAAAAATATCAAGTGTCTGCACTGTCCTTCAAATATGATTCAATGTGAATCTAAAGTTTCCCAAATGTATCTATTCTGAAATTCAAGGCGCAATTTTATCTTCTGTGGATTTACAAAGAGTGACTTGAAGTAGAAGCCTTACGTCAAATGCACCACAGGGACAAGCGAAAGCAGAAGCCCTGGGCTCCAAGCAAATGCCACCTCCTCTCCTGCCTTCAGCATTCTGGGGCCACTCAGGAAGCTACAGGAAGAAATCTGACTGCAGTCCTGTTTGCTTTCTCCACAGGTCTGCTGCTCCTTCCAAAAGTACAGCTTCCCCCTGAGGAAGGGCCCCACCATTCTTGTCCTGTGCAATTGCTTTATCTACCGCCACCATAATTTTGGACTCTATAGCTCTCGGGTGAATTGCTTCAGGCAGATGCTTGTCTCCTTCTAGCCATTGTTATGTCTCCGGATTCCCTTTCTCTCTACAGATATTCTCCATGCTCCCTCCTGGCAGTCTGAGGCCAGAATGTCATTGCCTGTCCTACAGAGAAGGCTCCATCCTAATGGCATCATCTCCAGCCTCGAATGCCCACACTGGGACTACAAAAGACATGATCTGCAGTACGGCGGAAGAGGCAAGGAAATAAATTCTAGACTGAAGGCTGTCATCAAAGGCAAAGGAGGCACGTGGCGGATCCTACTCTCCAGGAACGGGGAAAGAGGATGGCCGGAGGAGCCCAGAAGGCGCTTTTCAAACTCTCACGCACATTCTATCACTTAGAGATTTATCAGTTCTGCTTTCAAAATACCCTGTGGGAAATGGGGATAATAATGGTACTGACTTTATGGGGTTGTTATGAGGAGTAAGAAAATGCAAGACGAGTGCTTAGCAGAGTACCTGGCACTTGATAAGTGCTCGGTGACTACCAGCTGTTATTATTGTCGTTATTACATCCCGTATTAAGTGTTTTGCCCATGCTGTTTTTACAGCCTCACAGGTATCAGCTGTCCTGAGACAAAGGCCTGCAGCTTTTGATTGAGACATTGATAACCTTAACTTTGGAGCATTGAAGGGGGAGATAGAGTATGTACTAGGATGGGCTGGGACTGAGCATAGTTGAAGTACATAAGCACCTTGGAAGGTAGTTGAAAAGGAACCAGCATGTAGAAGAAGACTGAGAAAAGGAGATGGAAGCATCTCTCAAAGGTAAACTACCAACTTTGTAACTCCCAGGTTTGAGAAATAGTAAAAGATAGGGGTCAAGAGCAAGGTTTTAGAGTCAAACAGATCTAAGTTCGAATCCTGGCTCTGCAACATCACAGATTATGTGGGCAAATTCTACTATTGAAGTCTGCTCTCTCATCCTTAAAATAAGGATAGTAGTACATGCACCATAGAGTTGTCGTGAATTAAATGAAATAACACAGGTAGGTAAAGCACAATGCCAGGCACATAGTAAGTGCTCAGTAAATGGCAGCTGTCGTTACTACCTGTAGTTAACATCCCTCATGTCACTGGGACCCTTCTAGACATTCCTTAGAAATACACCGTCTGATGCTGGCCTACACGTTAAGATGCCTGCCTTATATTATGAGATAAAATATATGTATCCTTAAGGAAAGCAAGCTAACCCAGATGTATAAAGAGAATACATATGCATATGGGTTTTTTGGGTTCCTATGTAAATAATTACATAAATTTCAACAAACATATTTAGATAAGTTTTGATTACTCACTTTATAGATTATCCATACCAAAAGCCTTTAAAACAGTATTGTTTTTTACACTTTATAACTAAAAGATTGCACTAATGATGATGTTTATCGTCTAAATATTTGAGGTTGAACAGGCAAAACCTTATCTAAAAATCAATTATGCCCCAAAGACTTCTCTTCCTAGTGCCACATCTGCGAATATGTTATGCTGCATGCTAAAAGTGACTTGCAGATGTAATCAGGATTTCCAGTTGACCTTAAAATAGGAAGATTATTCGAGATTATCTGGATGGGCTCAATGTAATTATATGAACTCTTAAATGCAAACCTTTCTCTTGGCTGGTGGTACCAGGGGGAACACAGAGAGACTCAAGTGTGAGAAAGACTCCATGTGATGTTGCTGGCTTGAAAATGCAGGGGACCAGCGAGAAAGAGCAGCCTCCAAAAGCTGAGAGGCAAGGAAATAGGGACCTCAGTCTACAAGCACAAGGAAATGAATTATGCCAAAGCCTAAATAAGCTTGTGAATGGGTTCTTTTCTGGGTAAGAGCACAGTGTGACCGGCACCTTGATGTCAGCCTAGTGAGACACTGAGCAGAGAATTCAGTCATGCCATGCCAGCCTTCTGACCTGAGATAATAAATGCCATTGTTTTAAGTTGCTAAGTTTGTGGTCATTTGTTATGCACCAATAGAAAACCGATACACAGGCAGGAAAACTGTTTTTTGATTTATAACCACAGTCCTCAGCGGTGTATGCAGCAATCACTGGCTAAGAATTAGGTCTGGATATCTGCTACTTACCTGTCTGTCCAATGGCAAGAACAACTTGTGATAATATGAAAAGCTCTTGACCTTGTGAGAATGATCCTAGTGATTCAAAAGGCGTACCAAAGCATCAGCTCCCTAATCCAGGGAAAGACCCACACAGTATAACAGGTACTGTCTAATACAATGACAATAAAGTCACTGTTAGCAAAGGGCTGTGGAAATATTAGATGCTCCAATAAAAGAGGGTGCTACTCTAGGAAAATATTGGGAACAGAGGCCCATTTTAATTCATTACTGTATAAACAGCACAGTCTCCACATGTCGACAGCTGGACAATCAAGCATATTCCTGCGGGAAGAAAGAAAACTCATAGAAAAGTATTTTTGTGGTCAGCCCACCACTTCCAGAGACACAGAAATACAGCAAAATATTCAGTCAGCTCAGCTACAAGGAAGAATCTGGACAGCGGAGTTCTGAACAAAGACAACACACTTCATTGTTTAAAAAAGAGAGAGAGAGAGGGAGAGAAGGAGGGAGGGAAGAAAGGAGGAAGGAAGGAAGGAAGGAAGGAAGGAAGGAAGGAAGGAAGGAAGGAAGGAAGGAAGGAAGGAAGGAAGGAAGTTTGGTTAGAAGAAAGCCAAGACATCTTGACATTTTTGAAATAAGTTTAATATGCAAATTTTCATATGTACTTTATTAATATGATGTTTTGAAACAAGATAGCTCTTTCCTTCTCATGGTATCATTTTATTTTGATGTATAACTTCAATTAAGTACATCTGTAACACTAGCTAAAATTATTAAAGTAATCCAAGTCAGAAAGGGTAAAAAAAAATGAAGCATATGATTATTTAATACTCCATTAATTGATCATTTTGCTTGAAGGAAATGCTGGCAAAAAGAAATGGAATTCTTAGCTCCTTGTTTAACTTAAAAACTCCCAATACTACTCACTCAAACTAAGAATTTAAGTTTTCCATTGGAAGGAAGAAAAGAAATGTGAATTCTAGCATGCCCTGCCACATGCTTAACTACACAGTAAAACAGTATTCATTTGGATTCTAATCACACTTCAAAAATATAGTATTTATTAGGTATGTGACTACCAAATGCCACTATATTATATTATTATAATTACAGGCATTTAAAAATTGTAATTATATTCAGCTTTTTCTCTCAAGCACTGTTGTTTAGAAAATCTTACCCATCATAACGTGCCATCATGTTTATGCACATGAAACCTATCAGGAATTTTCCAGGAGCTCCCACATTCCATTCTGTATATAATTACTCTATATTTATTATTCTGATATTCAGAATCTGTGCATAGTTCTGAATGTGTGCAAATTCCCATGAAAAACTATCCAAAACAAAGGAAACATCTTTTATGATAAAATCATTTACTAAAAGTCTGTGTTACAGACTTCTCTTTAGGATGGTGCACTGAATACGCTTTATTTACTTCTCTCAAAATCCATTAAAATTACAGAATAAAAAATTTAAAAGCAAGTCAATGCCTAGCAATACCCAAAAACATTAAAGGGTACCATGGCCAAATCAGAAAAGTTGAGAAATTCATAAAAGATGAAATGCATATGGCATCAAGTTGGTGGAGAAATCCAAACAGAACCACAACTCAGAACAGGAAGAGTGTGAGCTGCTTCTTCCAACAGGGCATAGAAAATATTCCAAGTCAGCAGTTCATAGACAATAAGTGGGCCATGAAGAGACTCATAAAGGTTACAGTTAAGGGACATTAGAAAGGCTAGGTCATGTCTTTCCTCCTGAGTTTATAGATCACCTATAGGTCATCTGACTCCAAGACACAGCAGCTACAAATGTTCTTTAAACAGGTTAGGTCACTTGTCTACAGAGGGCTCCTAGTAAAGGCAGTGTGGCCACTAACAGGTGCAGAGTCGGAACTTAGGGGTCATGGATGCTATGAAAAAAGGAGCAATAAGAAAAAAAAGATGCTCAGAGAAAATAAAAAGAAGATAAAACTAAAATGGAAAGGGAAAAGTTGAAGACTAAATTAGTAATCTGGAAAGACAAAATTAAAGAAGGTGTTCATAACATAGAGGGAAAAAATAGAAAATGTGAGAGAAACAGTAGAAACCAAGAAACCTCAGGCCAAGATCATTTCACAGGGGAATTCTTTCAAATCCTCATGATACCAGGAAGGGCTAATCTGTACTTTATTTAAACTTGTCCAGTAGAAAAAGATGAATAGTTTCCAGGTAATTCCACAAGACTAGCATAACTCTAATATAAAAATTGTGCAAGGAGAACATTTGAAAAAATATATAGATAAGTCCCACTTGAGAATTCTGATATAAAATTACTAAAGTAAAATATTAATAAATTCAATACAGAAACATTAAAAAAATAATATGATGGAATAGGATTTTTCCCAAAAAATTCAAGGACACTTTAAGACTAGTAAATCCACTCTGTATAAATAGATTAAAAGAGGACAACTAGATGATGGTCTTAAAAATTGTGGAAAAAGCATGTGATAAAGGCAGCAGCCTATTTAGTTATCTGTGTGTTTGGGGGTAGGGAGAATCTCTTACTAAATAACCTAGGAATGGAAGGAGAATCTCTTAACTTAATAAAGCGATTATACCTGAGACCTTCAGCAAATAGTATACTTAAAGGTAAAACATAAGAAAAATTCCTTTTAATGTCTGCCATCACTTCTATTACTCATTACTGTTTTGGAAAACCTGGTCAATGTAGCATAATAAATAGAGGGAAAGAAGAAGTGAAGGTGGGGGAAGAAGGATAAACTGGCTATCAATTTGGGAAAAAAATAGAAATTGGGACAACTGGCTATCAATTTTGGGGGAAAAATAGAAATCAATACATAAAGTCGTTATTATTTGTAGGTTATAGGCTTGTGTGTACTTTGACAATCCAACTGGATATAATAAAAATAAACAAAACCCAACAGATTTCCTACATATCAGTGATAACTATTAGAAAATGTAACAGATAAGAAGTCATCCACAACAGAAACAATAAGTTAACAAAATAAAATATCTAGTAATTAACTCAATGAGAAATATGTAAACCCTATGTAAAGAAAACTATAAAAATTTATTATGTCATGAAAGATGATCAGGATAAATGGAGAACTATACCATGTTCCAAAGTGGGAAGTCTTGATAAAATAAGAATAAAAATATTCACCAAATTAATATATACATTCAATGCAATCACAAATTAATTTCCAACAGAATTTTTAAAATAGAACTTGTCAAACTTACTCCAAAGTTCAACTGGAAAATTCAAGAGCCTTGATGAGAATATTTTCAAAAAAGTGAAAGTAGACATACTCTGCCATGTGTCAAAATGCACAGTAAAGCTACAGACATGAAAACAGTGTGCTATTGATATAGGAATATAAATATTCTGATGGAATACATTAGTCTAGAAGTAGACACACATATAAAGGAAATTAATATGTAATAAAGGTAGCATTTCGTATTAGTAAGGAAAGGTGGAAGTACTCAGTAAATTGTGTTGGGACCACTGGCTATCAATTTTGGGGAAAAAATAGAAATCAAATCATTACCTCTACAATTTACAAAAAAAATTTTAGGTAGATTCTGTGTATACATATGTTCAATTGAAATAATAAAAGTACTAGAAGAAAATGTAAAAGCAAACTTTTATAATCTTGAGATAGGTCTTCCTAAAAATGACACAAGACATAAAGAATACATAGACAGATTTAACCATGTGTCTTCCCCCTTCTTGGCTTCCTAAACCAGGATCCTTTGTCTGCCACCAGGGGGGCTTACTGTTGCCATCTCCCCAATGGTCCTTTACCAGTCCTGTCCTATTACTCAGAGCCCAAGCTCTGTTTCTAATAGAGGTAATACAGTATGCATTTAACTATGACTTTCTGTAAACTGTGGGCTTCCTTCCATCTCTATGCATTTCACAGAATTTCAGATGATCAGAGGTAAGAAGGTCTTTATAGATTATCTTGTCATAAGCCCTCATTTTACAGCTAAAGGGACCAAGGCCCTGGCTACATACCCAACGGCTAGCAGTTCTGGCTGAATCCAGAGCTCTTGATTTCTAGGCAATGCTCTCTGCTCTTTCCACACTATAACCTCCTATGGCCTAATCTGAAAATGGATCATTTCAGGTCAGACAAGGAGGCTGAATGGAGAGAAAATGAGGGGCCAGCAAAGTCATTTTCCAAACCACAGATGAAGCAGCAGAAATTTAAAATAAAGGTAATTAAATTATAGTCAAATGTAGATTAAATTCATATTGCTTCAACCAAGCCGCTACCCAGACCTTTATGCTCTCATTTAGTTAGAGTACCTTTCAGACAGGCTGAGGTCAAACAGAACATAGATCATTTGCCTTTATGCTTCTTCTCTGAGCTTCCTATTAGCACTTCACTGAGTGTGTGTGTGAGGGGGTGGGGATTAGGAACGGTATTTGGGGTTGGTAATATGTCATGAAATCATAAAGTTGAGCTTTTTTATATTTTCCAAATGAAAGGAAAGTTATTGTAACTATAAACTAAATTTTACTGCTTCAATCATAGTAACCATGAAATAGTCCTCAAACACCTTTCAAGATAGTTGAGAATTACTATTCCAGATGATTTATGTTTATCCTTTTTAAAGTATACTTTAAGAAAAAAATTTTTTAAATCTTCTGAAAGAAAAAGTACACAGGTTAGATAAACTGGAGGCCCCATGGGTTATGAGTAAATCTGAAGTGGTGCCATGTTTCTGAAAAGGTCTAAAGTAAAGGAACCCAGGAGACACAATAAAAGCTAAAACAAGACCAATTGCACTACTGACAGGTTGTGAAAAAACTCCTTGATCCAGCTGGAAAGGTTTAGCAGCTCCGAAGAGAATCAAAGGAGAAAAAAAAAAAAAACCCAGCAGAAATAAATGCAACCAAGACAACAATAAAAGAAAATGCAAAACAACAATAGCATTCAACCTGAGTTGCAAACAAGTGAAGGCTCTGTGGCTCCTCAGGCAGCCACAAGATAGCAACCCTCTAGCTTTGCGCAGGGCAAAGACATCACAGCAAAGGCACTTGGCACCCAGTGACTTCTGGCCAGGGATTTTACGTTTAGAAATGTAAGACCCAGTAACATTTAAGGAATTCTCGCTCTTGCCAGATGGCCATCCTCTTGCCCTGAAGCCATGTGACAAACGATCCTGAATACCACTTTGCCTTTTCTGCATCTGTTGTCTAAATCAGTGTAGAAACTGGAAGGAGAGACTCTGAATTTTGGCCCTTAGCAAAAGGGTACGTTTTAGTGTCATAATGACAATCTTGGCAGAACAGGGCATTCTTACTTGAAATGTCTCTGCCATACTGAGGGCTTTGTCCGCCGTAACCCGAGTCTGGCTCCAACGAAGGGACTATCAGTTCTAAATTTTAAATATACGGGCAACGATGTGAAAACTTAAAGAGCAAACTGTTTCTTGGAAATCACGCTTTCAGCGCTTTAAAAGCTTTCATTTGCATTTGCATTTTTTTTTAATTTTAATTTTATATTAACAAAATATTCCTCTCTAAATTACTATTTTAAAAAACTTATTTTCTTTATTTAAATAAAGCCTGATCAAAGGCAAAATTGCCTTTGTGTATTATATATATATTCTCTGTGTAATATGTATTACATATAAATATACGTATAAAGGAAACACATTCTTTCTGTCAAAGATATCCATCCCGGTCACTGTATCAAAGAAGCTCCAAGCACTGAAGTCAGTTGGCGAGAGGCTGTTTTTAACTCAATCTGCAGCCCAGTGATTGTAGAAGATGCAACATGCACTTGAGAGCATCCTAACCTTAACCACAGTGTCATCCATCACTAAGGTGCTACCCGAACCTGTGAGATAGTGAAGTCTAAACTTCAATTTAGTTTGTTCTTGGTACATTTAGTGAAGTGCCTCCCCCAAGGAAACGCTGAATGTGAATTTGACACCGAAATACACCATTGCATCTTGCACCGTCATGTCCTACTGGGCATGAAAAATGGTTCATGACTGGCTTTTCTGACTGAGAAGACTCAAAATCGTTAGAAGCGATGAGCGATGCTATTGCTTAAAGCCGAGAGCAATCTTCTCAGCACCACCTTCCAGGTGGGTTGTTATCATCAGTCACATTTTTTCTGAGCACTTTCAGGTAATGGCTCAGTGTCTTCGATGTGTGCACAAAGAGGGAAGGTATCACTGGTCATTTTCAAAGCTACTTCGTTTACCCGACTATGTTCAGTTTCTATTACTTACGACTACTACGCAACTCGACACACATGCATGCGCATGTGTGCACACGCAAACACACACACACACACGCACACGCACATGCACATGCACACGCACACACCCCAGGAGTATCAACTGTTTGAGATCTTCTGCAAACCATTCCTATTTCCCTTAGTAACCAAGGATGACACCTAGCTACTGTATGATGACTGTAACCTGCAATCTATCAACATATGTGAAGACCTTTACACTGCAGGCGTTCAAAGAGACATTTAAAAAAATGTACACATGCTTAGCCTCAATTCTCAAAAGTTCGACACTAACGATTTAAATATTTTTTCAGTAAAAGTCAGTTAAGTACCTGAAATTCTCAAAAGCAATTATACTTACTGTACTGGGGACCAGGGTCACGTCTCCAAGCAAATCAAGCAACTGATCCCCATAAAACCAACAATTTTGATGCCTAAGGAGAAGCCTAAAATGATTTCCTAATCTACAAATTGAGGGACTGAAGTAGAGGACTCTTTAAAAATTCTCTGCTGGATTTATAAAATCTTTGACTCTTTC
>NW_006443566.1:295087-326453 GCF_000325575.1 Pteropus alecto
GTACAATGAATGAGAGAAATTGGGTAACGAAATGGTCAAAGCAGAAAGAGAGAAAAGAGTCATTATACAGCTGCTATTTAAATGTCATTCTTTGTCTAAACTGAAAACCGAGAAAAACTTCAAATTTTGTGAAAGCAATTGAACAAAGTAAACTAAACTATTATTTTTTGCTTCCTCAAAACTTATACTTATAAATGGTATAATTTCTAATAGGAAACAGAACACAAACTTCCCAAACTGAAAAGTACCAAAATTGTGAACTGGAAGAAAACACATATTTATCTTGAGTAAAACCTCTGTTACATCAACAAGACAAATTTTGACATAGAAACATACCTGTTTAATTTTAGAGACAAAGTAGGGAGGCAGAAAGAAAAACTAACTGCAACGAACCAAAAAAGAAAGAAAAGAAACCACTTCCGTATTCATTAAATAGAATGTCTTGTTATTTTCAAAGACAGTAAAACCTTTCTGACATCCTTTTTAGTACCAGACTGGAGTGGTGTCAACAGATCTTATTTGGTCTTGTCAGTGTGTAAAGAGTTTACAAACCTAACTAAATTTAGAATTAGTGGGAGTTATGTACTTATATCCCTTATACATAGGAGAAAGGGGGGAAAAAAGGCCCTTTTATGCCAACTTTGAGTTTGGCTTGAATTTTTATGACTTATTTAGAAGCCCTGGGGAATGAAAAAGTCTCTGAATGGAAATACTGACACAGTCTTAAACATAGTGACATGAACAAGCACTTCTATGAGATTGCACCAGGATGTGACTGACCACTGTACCAAGTTTGAAATGCACAGAGTATCAGAAAATCAGTTACAACTGATTGAATGCCAGTAGAAAGTAATGCCAAAACACAGAAAATTCTCCTGCAGAATCAAAATTTCATGTTCATAAACTCATTTTTTACTGGAAAATATGTAAAATGTATGGGATCTTTACTCTCACATATGGAGGAGAGAGAAAATGTAAAATGCCTGCATAGACTTTCTCCTATTCTATCATACGATTAAAAATAGTCCTTCTTAAAAAGTCAAAACTGTCACATCAACCCTGAGAGTGAATGTGGCAGAAGAGTTTAAATCAATGGGTCTAAATCTGTGCTTTGTTCCTTTTAAGTCTCACCTACAAGGCAACGCGCTAGATAGAGACAAAAAGTATCACTACTTAAGTCAAGTCAAAATCATTAAAGCTCCATGGATTTTTATTTGTCTTTCTGCTATACTTCTTATTCTTTGGTGGATTTTCTTTAAACTAGCTAACCTTTTCTATTTCTCACTCTTGCATTTTCTTGAAAGGCACTCTTTTACTTAAAAATCTGTTTAGTTTCAGTTAATTCTAAGTTTTTATTTTGAATCTCTTAAACATCTCATAATTTTAAGCTTCATTTTGCTTACTTTTTTCCTCCGGTTTTAACTTTTTTGTATTTGCCTTTTCTTTTTGACCCATTAAAAGTTATATAGCCCTATTTTCTTCCTTTTATCATGTTCAGAGACACAGATCAACATATACATATGTACAACAAAATGTCTTTTATGACTTAAGAGACAGACAGAATAAATCATTAAAACACTAACTCATTCATTTAAGAAAGTTATGTAGCAAATATGTGAAAGACACTGTAGTAAGTGCTAGGAGAACTATAAAAATGAGTAAAACATTATTTCAGAGCCTGAAAGAGATTTTAATACATACAAGGCAGTGAGAATCAGCACACGAGAGGACAGAATACAGCTGCATTTCAGAAAACAGTTTGTCTTACATTCACACAAATATGAAATCAGCGTTATACCATTCTTAGGTACCACACGAAGGAAATACAACATAAAATAACAAAATATGTCAGGATCAAACACGGTCCTAAAAAACATGTACATTTTCTAAACTGCGCTGCTGAATACTTTCGATTTGTTTGTAAATCATGTCGTTGAACGGAGTTGTAAGTTTCAGCATCTACATTTAGGTTTTTCACGTGATCGCGAGTAACAAACAAAGTGAATGAAAAGCTAACCCCTGAAGGAGCCAGCAAACTGTACATGCCAATATTTGTTCCTTTTTTCTATTTTTGTCTGCCATTAACCTTTCCGTTTTTAACAGTAGGTGGAACACTTATAAATTTCACTTAAAGTTTACAAGTGAATTCATGAGAACATTTAATTTCAAAAATCAAGCTAATTTGAATTTCAGAAATAATCCATATGAATGTGTTTTCCCATCATCATCACTGATAAATATTTAAGAATTTCTGGTGTTTATAATAATGCTTAAATTTTTATAATTCTATAGTAAATGCTCAAAGGTCAGCATTTCTATAAATCTCATTTATAAGATTATTCCTTTGAAATAACTGATTAGAAAAGATCCTTTTTAAAAATGTCATCAGAAAGACATCATTCTGTATTCAAAGGAGTGAGGGCCAAGTTTAGGATTGTGGCTAATCCTAACATTACTGATTTGAAGGGTGGAAGAGCATATAAAAAGCAATAAAATGAGGGAGAAGAGAGAGGATGTTGATACACAGCCCACATGCTATGTTTAATATTATAAGTTTAGGAGAGCAGAAATCCTACATTTTAAAAATTGGAACTTAAATTTCTATCTGGAAATTTCACTTAAGTAGAATACCTCATTCCCAGATGGTGTTTGAAAGGTGAGGTATTTTTGTAGTAAAGATACAAGACAAGAAATTGGATAACCTTTCAACTACCCTTTAAATGTCACTAACTGGGCTGCTGATAGAGGGTTTTATGATTCTCTGCTGGAGTACATCAACAGTCATTTGCATGCCAGGAAAAGAATGTCGGGAACAATCCAAAATGGCAAAGCTTAATTCTTTCGCTAAAAACAAGGAAGTGACAAGAATAAAAAGGGAAATAAAAGGGTCCAAAGTAGACTTACTAGTCTACAAAACCCCAAAGAAAAACCTAGCATATGCAGTTGACCCTTGAACAATGCCCAGGTTCGAAGCGTTGACGCCCATGCAGTCGAAAATCTACATATGACTTTTGACCAAATTTTAACTACTAATATTCAACTGTTACCAACAACATAAACAGTCGATTAACACATATTTTGTACATTATACGTATTATACACTGTATTCTTACAATAAAGTAAGCTAGAGAAAAGAAACTCGTTAAGAAAATCAGAAAGAAGAGAAAATATATTTACAGTACTTATGAAAAAAATCCACATGTAAGTGGACTAGCACAGTTCATACCCGTGTTGTTCAAGAGTCAACTGTACACAGAAACACCAGTTATCTTTAGCAGCTGGCTCTTGAGGAAGTCTTCTATTGACGGCCATGTGGCTTTCAAGCTACCCCAAATACAAAATCTAAAACTGATGAAACATAAATTGAAGTGATTACTCGCTGTTCAAAAAGATCTGCCAAGGCATCTCTTTAAATTTTTCTTCTGCTTCACTTGACTAGTTTCTTTGATGAGCAGCCTAGCACAAAACCCAGGATTCCACTAATCCTAGAACAGGGCCTGTGGGGAGTGGCTCTTAATAAACATTTTTATATGTGGAAAGAATGTACGAAAGAGCATCTCATATATGAATGGATTGTGTCCCAGAAAAGTACTTGATAAATCAGTTGTTTAGAACTGAGAGTGCAAATCTCCAAAGAAACTATGCAATAAATTAAGATTAAATGCCAAGCTAATTCAATGGTTCATTGACCTCACGAGCATACCAGGGTTTTCCTACTGGTGACAGCAGCTTAAATTCTAAAGTACACGAGTGTACAGGAAGAGGGAGCAAAAAGAACATCTCTTCCCTTACGGGTCATCATTAGCCAAGAAAAAATGTTTGGCAATGGCATTTAGCCTTTGTTATCCTCCCCAAATTTCTATTTCCAAGTTCCTCTTTCTTCAGTAACCAAAATGCCTCGTTCTCTCATTTTGCTTCACCTGTGGCAGGTGAGTTCAAATGCACTCTACCTCCCAGTCTCCTATGTACTAAATAAATGACTTCTTTTTCCTCTCAATCAAAATCTCCATTTCTTCAGGTATATTCACCTCAGTCAAGGGGAGAGGTAGCTATTCTGATTAATTCACACTAACAGAGAAAAGAGTCCCCCACCCCATCTTCCTATGTTTTTGCAACATCATTTGTGTATTATTAAGGTGGATTTTAGGCAGTATAACAAGATGATGTTTAAACATTCGGTCTTGTGAGAGCAGGTTAAATTTATGAATTATATGCCGGCAGAGCTGTGGTGCTCAGAATGTACTAGCCATTTAAAAGTGGATCATTTGTGAGCTGCAAAAAGAGAGAACAGAATAGGCACTTGTCCTCAAGTCTAGCAAAAGAAGAGGGGAAAATTTCCTAATTTCCTGATTTCCTCCATCAGTACATTTCTTAGCAACCTCTCCTCTCTCTTTCAGTAAAAAAAAAAAAAAAAGGAAATTTAATAGATTTGGTTTTGAGGACAAACTCTAATTCAAGTTAGGAAAGGCTCCATTGAGGACTCACTCTGTAAGGTGGCACAGATGGAAGATGACTCCTTGGTGGATGGTCCCATCTAGAATCTATGAGGACTGATCCATCAGGAATGGAGGTGGATATGATGGCAAGAGTCCTTATCCTGATAACTTAGAGCAGATCCATCTAGGGGCTAGAGGTCTGCAGGTCAGTTTGTGATGGGGAATTCACTCCATTAAATATCTGAAAATTGTCATCTGTTAACCTAACATGATGAAAACGGATTGTAATTTTAATTTAGATGACTTAATTCAACAGATGACACGGAAGCGCTAAATTTTCTTGAGTATTATTTAATTGTATTTAGAAGCAATGACCTTTATAATTCTGATCAGTTCTAATATTATAATTGTTACCATCAGAAACGTTTAATCAACATTATTGAGAGCCTACTATGCCCCTGAAAAAAGAACATTTTTTTTCCCCGCATGATGCGGGAGACTGTGGATTATAGAGAAATATTTAATGTTCACATAAAAATCAATAAAAACATGTTTGTATATATTATGATAGTATCTAGTAATATCTTCAATTACAATTACTTTTTTATAATATACCAGTCATCTCCCTCCTAGAACTTAACACAAATAAGTGAAATGAAATTCAGTGATATATTATCCTTCCACACACCAATTCTCTCATTTGGCTTTTTGATTCCATATATTTAAAAAATGCATCATGAGATAGCAACTCTTCTACAAAAATGAATGAAAAATTGATACATTTCTTAGCACAGATAAACTGATAAATTGTATTTAAAGGTGATCAATTCTTGAAAAAGAATTTAAAAGTTGAAATCTTTGTACTACTATAGACTTGGGAAGGGAAGTGGTATTTAAGAGCAGACTTAGAAGATTTCTATTTAGGTGAGGAAAGGAAGTTATAACCAGAAGGAATTGAAGGAATCCAAAGTAAGTCTGTATGCCAGAGAAAACCATAGCAGTTGCTCAGAAAGTATTTATTGAAATCCCCTGTTCTACTATTTATGCATGAGCGGTAACCCAGCTACAATTGCAGCAATGTTGTCACTCAGTTCTCATAGAAGACAGCCATTTATTGTTTTGGTCTGAAATTTAGCAGACCAGTCTTACACCACCAGTCTGTCTTAATTCTCCATCCACAAAACCCAAAAAATGTATTCTGTTCTTTTAAAGTTTATAAACATGCATGAAAAACCAGAAGTTTATGTGTCTAGGCTGCTTTCTCATTGCTTGCATAACTAAAAAATAGGTTTCATTTAAAAATAGAACTTGGCAAATGAGTAGTCCATTGGAATGCTTTAATAAAAATAAATGGCCAAGATATTTAACTTTGAAAAGCATCAACTATACAGGCATGTTATTCCTGCTTTGATTTTTTTTTTTTTTTTTTAATTTGCCACCTCTGAAAAGAGCATGCATTTTCAGAAGACTCATTACACTGGGTAAATTTCACAGACAATGACCTTGCTTTTTTATTTATATGAAACTTTTTAAAGTAATAGATCTTCAATTACTCTACTTCATCAAAATTAATTTTCATTGTTTCCAAAAATCTTTCTTGTTTTTCTCTATACATATTTGTATTGTCATAATTGTATTCAGTGTTCCCATACTTTTAAATTGTTTTTCACTTAACATTACATTATTAATACTTCTCATGGTATTTCATAGTCAGTATTAGTATCATAAATAAAATTTTTGAGTTTTATGCTATCTTAATCTGGTTTGGGGTTTGAATAACATTTACATTTTTAAAAACTGAGAAACTTCCCGTATTTTTATATGTTTCAGAAAAATGTATAAAGCATAGGAATTAATTATTTCTTATAGTTTGAAAGAAATTCAATGAATCTATCAAGTTGTTCTGGGAACTTAACTACTGCAAATCTTAATTTTTCCTGAATTAGTAGTGATTTAAAACTTTTCTCATTATGAGTTTTTAATTTAAATTGTGTGGATAATACCAATTCATTTCATCTACACATTCACATATAGTACATTGTCAACAATCATGTATAGTAATTTATCATAATTTTTAACAGTGTTTTTTG
Source organism: Pteropus alecto (assembly GCF_000325575.1). NCBI lineage: Eukaryota > Metazoa > Chordata > Mammalia > Chiroptera > Pteropodidae > Pteropus > Pteropus alecto. The sequence continues at coordinate 301,614 of NW_006443566.1, forward strand.
TTTAATGCCTATATATTAATTGCTTTATCCCCTTTCTCATTTCTAACTTTGTGTCAATTTTTGCTTATTCCTTTTATGACTGCTTTCAAAGCATCAACTATTGGTTTATTTATCTATTTTTCAGCTTTCATTTATACCTTTCTTTTCTTTTTATTCTTCTTTCAATGCTTTGTACTTAAATGACTTGATTTATTTTCCTTTCTTTGTAAATCAGCATTCACAAAGCTCTAAATTACCTCCAAGTTTTGCTCTGGTCACACTAGTTAGATGTTTGTATCTAGTTCTAAAATTTTTTGTTATTAGCTAATAGTTTTTTACTGCATCTGTTACTTCTTCCTAGATCTGGTTATTATTTACAAGACTATTTTTGTATTTTGTACTGTTTGGAGTTGAAATTGGAGATGCAAACAAATAATAAGGTTGATTTAAGTCTTTAAAAATACATTGAGATTATTTTTCTGAATCCTCAGAGGTAATATATCTTATACACATTTGTAGACACTTGAAAATCAGATTTCTGGCTGAATAATCTGAAAGGTATGTAAAACAGAATAAATTTATAAATTCCTTTATGAAGTCCTTTTAGTCATATATCAAGCTCCTTGATATGCTAAGGACTACATGTAGTAACATTTGTGTAGTATTTAGCATAGGGCCTAGCATATCATAACAAATCAATAAATAATTGGTGGCAGCGTGTGTAATAATAACAGTAATAGTTCAGTAGTAGTTATATTAGTATGTGTAATAATAACAGTAATAGTCTAGAAGTAGTTATGTTAGTTTGTGTAATAAAACAGTAATAGTAGTCTAGTTGCAGCTACACTAGTATGTATAATAAGAGTAACAGTAGTCTAGTAGTAGTTAACGTGCTTCCTACCTCTTGTGCAGGCTCAGCTGCATTATTGATCTGGAGAAAAATAGTGAGCTGAGTGCTCTTGGCCTGGATTTTCTTATCTATGACATAACATAGCTGAACTAGATACTTTCTGAAGTTATCTCCAGCTCTAACATTTCAAACCTCATTTGTTGACGTTTTCAGGACCCCGACTCTCTACACTAAATGTAGGTCACACATATCCTTTGTTTTGAAGCAATTTGCTCAAGCACTCTTCAGGAGCAAAGTTCTCTGGGAACTGAAGTCAAATATTACCAAACTCGCTATTCTATCTGAAAGTTTTGTACAAGTAAGAATCAATTCATTGATTCTGGAATAAAAGTAAAAATTCCAAAGCTGGTTATCAGCCCTATTTGTGCTCTCCAGGAATAAAAGGAAAATTTCCCAAACAACTTAAGCCAGACCTAAACTGTTCCATCACAAAAGTCTTGGCTGCCATGCTAATTTGTATTCATTTTCCACCATTATTAGCAATTAAAGAATTTAAGAGAAAAGATGGAATACAAACTATTTGCATGGCTGGCAATGGAATCCTGGACATCCTTCCATTAAAATTTATTCACAAAGACCAATATATATCTCCTCTAAGAATATTTATTATTAAGATTAAAAATTATTATTAAGAATGAAAATTTCCCATCATCTACTAACAAGCATATCTAGTAATTAAAAACAAAACAAAACCTTTAAAACCTAATTAAGGGCAATATGTAAATAATCTGATGCAAAAGCAATAAAAATTATGCCTTTATACCTGTCGAAATAAACCCCTCCCTCTGCTGCAGTTTTAATGGTTTTAAATAAGGTATCACAAAAAAACACAGACTTACCTGGGCGATAGACAAAGTTGCCTTCGGTTTCTGATGATGAGGGAGACACTAATTCTTCTTCAAATTCATTGGAACTAAAAGAGCCTGAATGGTTTCTTTGCCTTGTCTTTCCCATCATGACAGCATTTGTGGCCATGACATGTCTCAAAGAGTCGTTAAGGTAACGGTTCAACAAGCTGCTCTTGTATTTTGGGGGTGACACATAGTCCTCATTGGCTCGTGACTCTGGCCTCACTCCAGCTTTTATGGCTGAGCTCTCACTTTTAATCACAGGATGGTGAACTGGATTATTATAGCCCCCTTCATTCATGTGGTTTCTTGGAGGGTTTTCTCCATCTAAGGGGGAAAAAAAATATCACCAGGTAGCATTTGCATACACTTTTCCCCAGCCACCCAACTACTATATTTAATCATTAAAAATACATGCAAAGCAAAAATATTTAAAGTGTGTAAAATTATCCTTGATATTCGAGATTAATTTTTTAGGCAAAGGAAAGGAGGACTGTACATAAGCTCTCCCTACGGTATTTTAATTTTAATGAATTTCATAGAAAATGTTATTCTGACACACAATAAATCTATAAACAAGAGGAAACAGCCATAATTCTGTTGGTCATTTATAGTACTGTAAAAGCAAAGTTACCTCATGCAATAAAAAAGAACCGTTATGGCACCATCATGTTTTGTGGGATCGACCTTAAAAATAGCAATTGAGGTGAACTTCTCATTACAGAGGCAAAGCCAAGAAAGCAAAATAAAAATATGAACAAACCTTCAGAACACGAATCATCACTGCTTACACTAAGCCGCTCAGCATTTCCTTGGACATACTTGTTATACAACTTTATTCTTAAAGCCCAGCTTAAATCTGGCTGTCGAACGGTATTCTTAAGCCGACGTCTTGCATTAGCAAACCAATTTGATACCTAAAAAAGTATTATTTTTCAATTAACAAAACATAAAAAATTATCCATTATCCAATTATCATGCAATTACTTTTCAATTAACAAAACATAAAAAATTTTTCAATTTTTCAACAGTACAATTTTTTTTCAACAGTACAATTTTTTTCAATTTTTTTAATACCTAAAAAAGTATTATTTTTCAATTAACAAAACATAAAAAATTATCCGTTATCCAATTATCATGCAATTACTTTCCCATGAGGGGCCTAAGCCTCTCTCAGTATCTCTGATCATTGAATATTCCCAGGACATAACAGTATTGGACATCATTCCATTCGTTCATTCATTCATTCAACAAATGTGCTGAGCACTTACTAAAGAGATCGAGCACTTACTGTATTCTGGAAATAAAAAAAATAAATAAAAAATAAAGAGACCTTGCCATCAAATTTTCAGTCTAATAAGAGAGGTAGGAGAGTATACAAATAACTCTAATATAAAAAAGAATGTGAAGAATGGCTGAAGAGGCATTAAAATAAAACCATATAGGAGTCCAAAGGAAGGTGGGGTTACTTTTACATGTGACTCAAGTTTTCAAGAGAAATTTAAGGTAGGCTATGGAGGAATATGTCAGGTATAATGTCCCCAATAAAGAGGACACTGGAACAAATATAAGTCAAATTCTAGAGACATTGTGGTGCGTGAGGAATTGGGGAGAGAGAAAGATGACCTTGAGTCATTAAACTTGTGTAAACCAAGGAAAGGATCGTGTCTTTTTGAGAAAGAAAGGAGAACTGTTTAAGGGTGAAATGATGTGTTTGGTTTAGGGAATGTTTAGTGTGAGGCACCAGAAAAGCATACAGAAATCATAAAAATGGTACCTGACACTTAAGGGAGAGGAATAAGAGCAGATTTGGGTCAAATGCACAGAGAAGATAGCTGAAGTTGTGAGAGTAAGCAAAATGAAAAGATGGTCAAGGACCAATCCCTGGAAGCCTTCATCGATTAAGGAAGTAGGACTATAAAAGAGTAGATGGCAAAACAGTCAGAGACAGAGCCATCAGACAAGTTGAGGGGGGAAAAAAGCCAAATAACACCCAGCTTTAAGCTGAAAGCCAAGAGCTCCCAAAGAAATGAACACTGCAAAACAAAGTTACTTCCAATGGTTTTATAAGGTGCTATTGGACTTCCAGAGGCTAACATGGTACTTGAGGTTTCTTTTAAAATATCAGGCTATCATCAGAATATATACACCAAAAACCTGAGGGGCTGATATTTGCCTTTAAAAGAATGAAATGTGGAAAGAGAATTACGACTTTCTGCCAATTTGTTCCAGAACATGACCCCACATTACCATAATGGTTTGTGTGGCAATGCTTGCACTGGAAGTTCCTTTTTTTTTTTTTTAGATTTAAACTATAAAGACACAATTTTTGTATATCGCTCAAGCTCTAATTGTTGAACGGACCTGTGATGATTTCTACTTTTTAAAAAAACAAAGCTACATCTTTTTTTTCTCTTTATCCCCATGGGTAAAACATGACAATTTTTTCCAGTTTATATATATATAAGCTCCTCCTGGGATGTACTTGTTATACGACTTTATATGTGTGCATATATGTGTGAAATATATCATATGTAATACATACATATTCGATATTGCCTCCTTTGTGTCTTTGCAACAATAATCACTCTTTTAAACTTATGTACAATGAGGTAATAACTCACCATGGCATTTCAGAAATCTAAATCTTCACCGACCCCTCTTCCTGTCAAGCTGTGCTACTATTACTATGATTTAGTCTGACTTCAAGTCCTCAGTCTTTTCTAATCTGTACAGACAGACAACTGCTAGGACTTCTCGTTCAACAAATGTATATCTCTTATATATAAAGCTCTTATGCTTTGGCCATGAGACTAAGTGTTCAGAATGGATAAACTTTGTCCCTTGCACACACAGAAGGACTAGCAGTGAAGAACTTATACATGCTTAACTGTGATACAAGAATTATTGCTATGGAAACACCAAATGCCTGGTCCATTTCTTCACTACATTTCTCGAACCTCTTTCTAGTCTCCAAGTCATGGCCAAAATATTTGTCCAAGACCTCTTTACTGCTTACTATGAATTTTAGAACATTATTTTTTTAAACTTCCATTCCACTTGAATGGATCTTAAGGACTATCATCAAATTCAAGTTGATGCACCATTATAATTTAATCACTTAACATCTTCAAATCCCCATTGATGTCCCATTATCCTATAACTGTGGTATAATAGAAGGAGACCTGATTTGCTGTTCTGAATTTGCCAAAAACATGCTGTGTGAATAGAAATAAGTCACTCGCTTTTCTGAACTTCAAATCCTTCATCTATAAAATGTGTTAGATGTTCCTAACATGCTTGTCAACTCTAAAAACTAACATCTGTGAATACAGCCCACACTCTCCTACAACGGTGATAATTCTCTTTATCGTTGGTGCTAACCTACCTTCTGCTCTCAACCACTACTCTCTCTAGTGATGAAATATGTGTTTTTATGTCCTTCTCTGCCCCCTCACACACTCAGGACACACTGCAACTTCCTCTATGCCTATGTCACATATTTATTAAACTCCAACTCCAAAACTTGTGTTACTTTCTTTACTAAACATCCTATAATTCAAACTTTAAATCTTAGCTAACCCTAATTTTTAACTAACCTTAAATCCTAACACAACTACCACATAGTACAGTGTAAAATCCAATTCTTATAAAACTTTATATTTTTATTAAAATGCAACAGCCTTTTAATTTTAAAAAAATTTATATAATTCTAACATAGAAAAATGGAGATCTTTAAATGTCATGGTGGAATTAACTAGATTTTTCATATATAGGGGTTGTATCCATTTTTTATGTTTTATATACCCATAGTATATTAATTACATATTAGGAAACTTTACAGAAAGGTTTGCCGATATCTAATATAGGCTGTTTCTAAACTGATTTCATAAGTTTGATGGGTACCCAATCTGCTAATATATTTATTCTGCTAATATATTTTATTACCAGAAATTTACAGTACAGCCAAAGGGCTGGATATAAGATGTTTAATATCTACTTGCATTAAATCGTGAAAACACCATGACTTAGTTGGTTAACAAATCTGAAAAAATGGTTTTTTTGCAATTTTTTCCTGAGGAATTAATACAAACTCCATCAGTTTCGCCGAAGGTAAAAATATCAGCTCAAATTTTCTACCTTTAACTGACTATGGATTCCTTCAGGTTATCATACAAATTCTCCTTAAATCCTATTTTACATGAAGCAGGCCTCCTTACCAAGGGTCAGTTCTGGAACAGCATTTTAAGGTCAAACTCAGAGCTTTAAAAACACTGTACTTTATAGTGAATGCTTGAAGAACCAAATATCTAGAAGCTGAAAAGAAAATGAAGTAATTTTCATCCCACTCTGATAGAGGTATTTACATTCATCATATTGACCAAGCAATCATTACAGTAAACCCAAAGGGATATGCTGGCATCTGTCCACCTGAGAACTTACAGAATTAACAAACTTATTGTGAGTTACTCATGTGAAATATTGAACACCTCATTTCCACGCCATGTTGTATGGCACTTGTAATAACATAGAAGGACCTTTCTGAGATTTTGTTGAATATTTAACAGTTGCCATAGTCCTTGCAGTTATTAACTACATACATATCTCAGCAGAAGCACTCATATAAAGCAAAAACAGAGCTATGTCAACATAGGAGGCAAAATCTTGCAACATAGCAGTTTTAACCAAATGGTGCATGGACATATCCTAGGAATTTGAAAATTCTACTGTAAGAGGAGGAAGCATTAACATCCAATCATTAAACTGCATTCTGTGTTGTGATGAAAGAAACCATCCCAAGGAGATATTTCACTCTTATAATCCAGAAAAATTGTAAGTATATTTTAAAATATATACATACATAAACAATGGAAAATATTCAAACCAGATACAGCCTCTGCCCTTTTAAAAACTCTCCAAAGGCAATTATTTTTTGGTAAGATCCATTTCTTACAATAATACAAAACCCCAATTGTATACTACTTTATATTATTCCACAATAAAATTTTATATTTTGAGAGTACAGAGTATATTTTTATAATGTTTGCATAATAGTCAGCCATAGGAATCAAGCACAGTGGAAAATTTTGGTTGATTAGAGTCGAAACTATACGCACGCATGTACACACACACACACACAAATCATCTCTCTGTTAAATTTATAAAAATGTTCATATCTCATTAGGAAGTAAGATGACAGATTAATAATGCAGATGAGAGTCAAACATAGTTATAGCACATTAAGACAAATTGCCAAATTTAGTGAGTAAAAACAACAAAAATTGTGTAAATATTCTTTCTGCTTCATTTTTCAGGGATAAAGTAGGTGCTGATTTGTATCCTTAGGATTTCTTTATCGGAAAAAATACATTTTGTGGTCCTAAAGATATTTCTTCCACTCAAGTTTCAGCTTTTTGTTTCTAGTCTTAATGCAGATTGCTGACCAGGTTTTACACCCCTCCTTATCAATTTAAAAGCAACAAAATAAAGCAAAATATTTCTTAGGAAAAGTTTGACACACAACCAAAAGAAAAGCTTTAAATGTAAAAGAAGTGATCAAAGTATAAGATAGTCTTGTAGTTAAGGAATAAAAGTTATGCTAACAGCTTATTCATATAAATTATGAGAAACAGAGATAGGAGGTTTCACAATAAATTAGAAATAAGAGTTTGGAACGAGAAATAAGGGGAACACTCCATATTTGCTATGGACATAAAAATACGGTATATTTGCAGATATGCTAAAATACTAAAATTAATTATACCCTTGCTTGTTCTGTAGAACCATCATATAGCTTTAAAGATAACAAGCTGCCCTCTGTGTATTCCTTACAATGGGATGGATTTAAAAACTATCTTATCTTTGTCAGATTTCAAGACATTCTCTAGTTTTCAGAAAGGTGTTTTGGAAAGCACGTGGTGATAATAATGGTATTTTCCTATTAGAACCTATTCACTCAACCACCATGGAGAGATAGTTTACTATATAGAAAGTGCTGTGCTGGGGTGGTATGGAGGTATGAAGATAAATAAGACGTGATCACTCTTCTCAAGAAGCCTGACTCCACAGGAGAAATTTATTCAGTGAGAGAACCCTGTTTAAACAGGGGTCTAATTTGCAGCGATCAAAAAGCTTTATTCAGATTACAACTTTATATTTTCCCCCAGAATATGTTTATATAATGTGTTTGGTTTCCCACAGAGTCAGAATTTGCTTTGAATGTTTAATGTATATCTGACTTTTACACCCCCCCATATATATAATCATATAAGTGGGGAGATAGATACATATGTGTATTCATATATATACACATATTTCTTAAAGAGATATCCCTTATGCTTAATTGAAAATAACTGAACCTAACTTTATTATATATATGGTCTCTTGGTTGTACTATATATTTTGATTTTTTTCCCATTTATCATTTTAAAGTTTCAGAAACCAACTTCATTTACTATAAAATTTGGAAATCATTAAATAGGTGTCACTTATTATTATAAATAATTATCTTTGTCCTATTTGAAAATGACAGAATTTTGTGCATTTTCATTTTTTGAAGACTAGTGTAAGAGAAAGAAAATGTAATAGAAAAATTTTTTGTTACATCAATGAAAACTTCATGAAAATTAGAAAAGTGTAATAGCCTTACCGAGATTTTAAGGCGAAAAATAATTCTTTGTGTTTGCACTATCATTACAGTTAGAAAATAATTTGTTTCTGTATCAAAACTACTTATATTGCATCTCAACAAAACTACCACAAATAAAAATTTAAATGTCTCTGCTAATAACTAATGTTACTTTTTATAATTAAAAAATATTCTATATCATAAGTAGTTTTGGCTTTTATATGAAAGAATAGCAAGCATTAAATATGGAACTATATAATCAACTTAAATAATATAATGTTTTATTGCTAACATCATTGTGAAATACTGAAATAGCTCTAAAATTTAGTGTATTTTCAAAATAAATAGCATACCTGTTTAAAATGAAATTTAAACATATGCGTTTATTTTCATAAGTCAAGTTTTTCTGACTGGAATAATTTATTTAGAAACTACTTTTGTAAATCACTGAAAGTTACAGTTTTATGTTAAACAGATATTAAGCCAAGACCACTAAATTAATTTTCCCCTCTAGTGCTGCAGCAAATCACTATTAATACCATTGCTTGTTAATATGAAGCAAAACAGATGTTTTTCTCTACAATTGTATTCTGAAAATAGAGAAATGCATATTATAGTTTTTATATGCCTGAATAAGAGTCAACTTTCATGCTTTGTTAAACTTTCCAGTAATTCCTAAATGATAATCTTAAATACTTTGAAAAACAATTTTTATATTATCTATGAGTTCAAGTTTATTTTTTATTTTGGGGTTCTCCTTTTTATAAAGTTATCGAAATGACCAAAATTTCGCAAGTATAGTGATGTGCTACTATAATGTCTGAACTTCTCAGGTCATTTAGCTCCTCCTCTTCTTTCTGAATACATATGTTCTGTCTGCATATATAAAAGTTCATGTCACCATATTTATTAAACTGTGGTGTGTTGGAAAGAGCATTTGATCTGGAATTATATTACATTTCCAGACCTACCTCTAACCTTACTTAGCTGTGACATATCTTGGTTACATCATCAGTAAAATGCTGACAATAACTCCTGTATATCACAATATTTTTGTGAATATCAAATAAGATTATGTAGAGAGAAACCTAGTCAAATGTAATGTTCTTTAGAGAAGAAACGAACTTGCACTATCTCTCTACACTTGACAAGTAACCCAACCATTTGAAATCTGCCTCTTAATCCCGAAGAAGATACCACCAGGGAAATTTTGTGGCTTCTAGCTAATGCCTAGGTCGCTTCTTTAAAAAAAAAGAAAAGAAAAGAAAAAGAAAAAAAAAAAAATCCAAACCCACTTCTAGCCCATTCAACCTACCTCCTTTTTTTTTGTCTGTAAAGGCAATTTTGAAAGTTATTCCGTCCTCAACCTTTAATACGAGGTCTTAATGAAAGTTGCCTTTCTACATGGTTCTCAATGTTTGGTCCAGGGCCAGCAACTTCAGCATCACCCCTAGAACTTGTTAGAAATGCAAATCATGGGCCCCACCCCAGACCTACAACTGAAGCAGAAACTCTGGGGTGGGGCCCAGCAATTTGTGTTTTCACAAGTCCTCCAGGCAATTCCGATGTACATTCCAGTTTGAAAATCACTGCGGGTAGTCCCATCTGTATCCATCTATATACGGTCCACGAGTCCGGATTCCCAGACATCTTCACTTAACTCTGCTTTTGACTTTTCACCACCCTCTCTAATAGAACACCACGCGATCCCTCCTGGACTGAACATAAGCCCTGAACTGATCGATAGGATTGAGAGGAAACCCAGAAACTGCTCCCAAAACACAACACTTTCTCAGTGCCAACCCCTCATCATCCTCAGCATCAGAGCCAAAGCATCCAGCCGTCCTTTCTCTGCTCCAGCCTTCCCAAGGGCCAGGCGCCAGGGGGAGATGCGCACAAAAACTAAGTGTGCGCTCTCCTCACCCTTTTGCCAGGAGACGGATCAGGGGTGGGTCCTGATTACCTGCACAAGAGTCATCTGCGAGCCGAGAGCCAAGAGTATCTTCTCCGTCTTGGTGGGGTACGGGTTGTCACGGTGCTTGTAAAGCCACTGCTTGAGGGGCCGCGCCATGTCTTGCAGGGCCTGCCGCTTGTGCCTCACCTTCCCTCCGTTCTGCCGGGCCCTGGGACACAGGGGGAGGAAGAGGCCCTGGTGAGCCGCACAGTCTGGGCGCAGCTCGCCGGCGTCCCCGATACAGGGAAGCTTTTCAGCCGCCGCCAAGCTCCCACCCGGCACCCCAGGTCACCCAGCCCCACCGGCACGCCACGAGGCTGGGGCGGAGGAGCCACACAATTTCTGGGTGGGGATATCTGTTTATCAGCATCTCTCTTTAAAATGGTCTGGTTGTCGCAGGGGGCTCATATGGCAGTGAAAGACGTTATGTTTCTCTTGAAAAGGGGGAAATCTTGAAGCCAGTAACCCGAGGTTAGGGGTTTAGGTGACAATGGTTAAGCGATTTGAAGGAAATGTTATTCAAACTACAGATCTGAGCAGCAGGGCTGTCACCCTTCCCTCGCCCGCCTGCACTGCACCCTCCTCGAGTGGCCCTGGCCTCGCGGGCCGCATAGAGGTCGCTGCCGGCTCTTGAACGCTCTTTCAGGGAATTCATGCCTGCGTCTCAGGCCTTCCCGTTGCCTGTGGTCAAAGGAAAGGTCGCCCACTGGACGGCGGAAGTAAAGCAAGGCGTGATGGCCACCCCGCTCCCCTGGTTCTCTTCGAGATCTCTCCGGTTTCCTTTGATACTTGGGGAAGGGAGAAACTTTCCAATGGAAGGGTTCGTGGAGGAAGAATGTCGAACCTAAAAACACTCTAGGGGTCTTTTCTCGATGAGAGTTAAAAAGTCTGGAAAACTCTGTCCCATCAACTAAAGTAAAAAGATCTCGGGAAAAGCATATTTCAAAGAAAAGACAAGCAGCCTGCAGCTCAACGTTGGGCGCTGCGCTCCCAGGCGGCTCCGGGAGGTGTCGCCGCGCGGCCGCCCGCGCGCACCGCCACTCCCGGAGGCTCGCGCGCCTGCGCCGCAGCCTCGGGGCCTTTGCCTCTTTAAACACTTTGAAATGCAATTCCATCCAAACGGACTGGTAGTAACATTTTGACGAAACCTAATCTCTATTTTACTAACCAGCAGCGCGGCAGAACAAGCAGCTGATGCAATCTTTCAGGTGGAGACGGCCAGGGCGGCCGCCCCTCCCCAACCCGGCGCTCCAGGAGCCACCAAGAGGTGGCCCGGCTAGAGACCGCCGTCCACGCGTCTGCAGCCCACCCGCGAGCTCTCCTTCCCCTCCGCCGGTCCCACCCCAAGCAGCCCCTCACCCTGCTAAACTGACATCCGGTAGGCCCGCATCCTCCCCTTTCCGTGCGCATCTATGACGCCTTGCGAAAAGTCGACCTTCCCAACACCTTGGAGAAGGCAAGGAGAGCCGCGAGGCGGTAGAGAGGCCCTGCCGTGACAGGAGAGGGGATGCTCACGGGGCTAGCTTGACTTGGGAAGCCCCGACTGCTTGGCTCTGCCATGTTCCTACGCTTCCTGCTCAGTCCTTTCTACCTGGCGTTCAGCCGCGCGTTTGCGACCGTGGTCCGGAGAGGGACAGGTAACCCACCACCCTGAGGTCCAGGTATGGGAGGACTGCGGGGGCAGTCCCAGGTGTCCTCAGTTTCCAACAAACCTCTTTTGAGATGTCTTGACGAATGAATCCCCTCATATTTTGAGAAACCACAACCTTAAAATGAGAACGTGCCAAACCAGGACGCGGAGACCTGCCCTCTGGGGAAACTCCGCGCCCCTAACCCGCCGGCCCCAGTTGACACTCTCACGCCTGCGCCGCTCATTGCCCCAACCCCTCTGGGATGCGGGCGGGCAGGGGTCCCAGGAAGGTGCGCATACCCGGTCCTCCGGTGTCTCAGGCCGAGGTTGTCCTTGAGGGGCGGGCCGTCGGGAATGCCCATCTCAGGGCGGACGTGGGGACTGTCCAGGACGCCACCATAGGGCCGGCCGCCCCGCTCCCGCTCCGGAACGCTGCGGTCCTCAAAAAGCACGGCGCCGCCGAGCTTGTCGAAGACAATGGTGTTCATGGTGCGGGCTGGGAGGGGCGCCCGGCGCGGCCGCAGTGCCTCGGAGCGGGGCCGCCGGGAGCTCCGCAGGGCTCGGGTTCTAGGAGATGAAGGTGCATTACGTTACTAGCTGAGAGCGCTCACACCCTGAGCGATTCGAGCCCCGAACTTGGCCGAAGCGCAGGGACTGCGGAGTCTAGGGGAGGAGCGGCACTGCCGCACCTGATCCAAGGGACTCGCGCCTCTCTGTACCTGGCTACGCCGCTGCCCACCCACCCCCCACCCTGCACACTCTGGGCACAGGTCCCTACTCTCCACCTTGTCCCGGCAATCTGGCCCGCAGGGCACTTCAGTCAGAAATGGTGTGCCCGCGGAGGCAAAGAAAAATAATTTCTTAAATGAGCCTTCCTGCTTGAGTTTTAATCCGGACGAAGCACACACCAGATAGCGGAGCGGGATCGGCGCTGGGTCCCGCGTTTTCAGTCACAACTGTACTAAATTTAGGATAACATGAACGACCGCATCCGCAGGCTCCAGTTAATGAGTCCCAGGCCGTACGGGGATTTCTGGGAGTTTCATGTTCTCTAGATTCTGGATAGTTTGGCTGAACCTCCTGCGTCTTTATTCAGGCTAAGGTCCCTGGGGGTGGGAGTTGAGGGCAGGGAAAGTTAGCAGACTCCAGAGCTAGGAAGTTAACTGGCGTCAGTGGCAGATGCACCACATACTCCCTCTACCCCCAAGTCTTCCTACCATCCCCCAGCCCGCTCTGGGACGTGCAGGGTCCCGGCAGGTCAAAGGCGCGGGACCTCGGAAGCCCGCTGTCAGTGTGGTCCTCTTCTGCAGCGCGGGTGTGAGACTCCAACTCTGAGCCTTTCCACACTCGCCCCTTTCTGGGGTCTTGGGGAACCATTTCAGTGGCTGCAAAGGTGTTAGGAGCGGAAGGCATCGTGGTCCGCGCACCGTCCGGCCTGCTGCTGCCACAGTCGGAAAAAGCCTCCAGCTCACCTCCCGTGTGGTGTCGGCAGGGAGCCTCTGCCCGCCGCGCGCAGGCGTCAGGGGCAAGTCCGCGCCGCCGCCTAGCAGCCGAGTGACCGCCCCGAGGCGCGCGGCCGCCTCAGCCCGCCCCATCTCCCCGCCTCGCGACTCCGGGCAGCTGGCGTTCTTTTCGAGCCACCTCCGCTTCCCTGCCAGCGCCCTTCACTCCGCCCCTCTGCTGCGTGGGTTGTCACCCCCACCCAGGCACAGATCCTCTGCCCCACCGAGCGCCCACTCCGCCAACGCCCCCACCCCGCCCTCCAGCCACCACAGCAGCCGCCACGCGTGACATTCAGGGCCGTGACCACAGCGATTAAATGAGGTTCCCGTCAGTATTCGTAGGGAGGAGAAGTCAGACCTCTGCTGGCGGTCCCGCGTCCCATAAGAATGAGTCCTCCCGCGCAGACAGGTACGTGTCTGGGGTGTAGACACATACAGCCTTGGCGATATGTGTGAAAGCAAATGTCTGTGCTCGCAGCCCCGGTTCGAAGGTCAGGACTCCCCTTGTTTTTTTTTCTTTTAAATCCGTGTGCTTATTGCTTTGCGTTCACACTGCTCTGTTTGTAAAACATACTCCATTTCAGCCCCGCGCCTCCCCCCGCCCCAGCCTTGTCCTCCTCTATGCAACGGCGTGTTTCCCAACGAATCCGTCCCGAAGTATGGCAGAGCGGGCCCTTCCCTGGCTGCCCCCAGCCCGCACAGAAATGACAACCACAAACACCCGGCGCGGTCGGGTCCGCAGGCAGCAGGCGCGGTGGGACTGGGAGGCAAAGGTCCAAGGGCTGGGTGCTGACGCAAGGGGTCCCGGGGGCGAGCGAGCCGCGGCTCCTAAGCTTCTCTGGGAGCCCACACGCGGTCCCCCACGCCTCTTCTCGGCTCCTGTGCTCCCCACTTACCCCGATTCACTCCAAATTGTCACTTAGGGAGCTTCCTCTTGGCGGAACCGCCCCGCCCCACGCCCGCGAACAATTTTAAGGCAAAGGAGGCGCGGCCAGGTGGGGGCTCCCAGGCTCCTAGCAGACCCTCCCGCCAGCCTTGGCCGCCGAAGGCGGTGGGGGAAAGGGCGGGGGTCTCCGAGGAGCCCGCGTCCAGATGGAGCCTCCGATCCCGCGACCCCGGGCGGGGACTCGGCGACGCGAGGGTTGTACCTGGGACAGTGGGACCGGCGGCCGGCGGCAGGGCGGCTGGCTGTCCCGCGTCGAGGCTAGGCGCACTCCCATCCCCGCCGCATGTTCTCCGCGCGGGCTCCAGCGCGCTCACCGCCGCCACCGCCGTCGTCTCGGCTTTATTTACCCAGACGGGCGCGCGCGGCCCGGGAACAGGAATACCGAGGCCTTCTCATGTTTCCTGACTGCCTGGCCCAGCCGGCGAACATCCTGCGGGCGCGGTATCCACGTTCCCGGGCCGGCGAGAGGAAGCCTCCGCGCCCGCCCGGCCGCGGGTACTTCAGTTAACCCTAGCAGAGGAGCAGCCGCTGCCGGCGCCGCTGGGGAGCCCCCGGCCCGCGGAGTCTTCCCAGCCGGGCGCGGCTCCCAGCCCCGCAAGGAGACTACTACCTTCGCACTTAGGGAGGAAATTGGAGAAGCCTCGAGTAGCGCCGGGCTCCGGCTCTTCGATCTGAAAGGCTGCGGTGCAAATCCCGTGTCTTAGCTGGCCCAAGTGTAGGAAATTTCACGAGTGGCTGGGCGGGAGAGACCACTACAGCGTGCCCTTAATTTTCCTCGCGGTTAGCTGGAGTCAAGTTCGAGTTTGGGTTTGCGCCTACAACGCGAGAGAGCCTTTTGCAGGAGGCGCTTGAGCCCCAGGAGCCTCTTTTCTGGTGTCACTGGGCTTCTGAGATCTTAGCTGTCTCAACGCCAGGCACACGTTCAGCTTCCGAGGCTGGAGAGGCTGTGCTCGCCTCCAGGCATAGGGGTGGAGGGAGGCAAGGCTGCGACGAGCGAGCCCAGGTATCCACCCCACGATGACCCAGATGTGGAAGAGAGGGCGAGCCCCGGGCTAGGGATCTGCACGAAGCAAAGTGAACGGAATTTAGAAGAATCCCGAGCGAGAACGCGGTGCAAGGAGAAAGAATGGCGATCAGATCCTCTTATTGATACTTGGCTTCCCACCGTCACTCCAAATATAAGAGTAACGAACCTGTGGTTTAGGTGCAACTGGGAGCTCAGACCTTCTGGCAGCCTAGAAGATCGTCAAGGCGCGGAGCACCAAGGCGCCCGCGTTCTCGCCGCGGGCCTCCCTGCTGCAGCGACACCTTTCATCTTTTTTAAAGAGCGAAAGTAGATTTACCCAAACCTGAAAGTCATAGCATCGTTTGTCCTTTCTCTCCTCTCAAGGTGGCTGGCCAGCGCTGGGGCAGTGGCCCACCTAAACATCTTCCTTTTATACGGCTTAGAAGCGGTTAAAATATATACCGAAGCTATTTTTTTCAAAGACTAACCAGACCCCCGAATTTTGCATTATGTTATCTCCCAAAATACGTGGCAGCAAATCGGACAGTGGCACAATCTAAAGCAGAAAGGGACGTAGGTTTACATTTTTGCTCATCAAGCAGACAAATATTATCATTTGATCACGTTTGCCGATTTTCTTGGTTCTCTTTCATTATATAACTTGCGGTTGCAGCGGAAGAATCTTGTCATTGGCGCTGCACTTGACTTGCTATGATGTGGGTTCAGTGCAGACATCGGTCTGCAAGCCTCGCTGTAGGGACTTAATGTCAGGGATACATCATAGAGTTTCAGCTACAGAGTTGCAGCGACTAAGTTTTACAACAAAAGCAGTTCTAATTGATAATTTACAGGAGGAAAGAGGCCTGTTCCCTTCTATGATCTCTATGACTGATGGCAGTCACCAAACATGATAATGAAATCAGCTGTAACACGCCGCTCTGACATGCATTTTGGTCAGCTATGCTAGGTAAAGCAACAGGCATGTATGCAGTTGCTTACTGTTTCACTGACTTATGGAGCTGTATGCTCTAATATAGGCAGTTATAGGACAAATGAATTTTGTTGTTTTAGTCTTAACTGTACTTACACAATTTTAAAATGCATTTAGAGAATTTTGAATTAAGATATAGTTACAAGTAAGATTTGTTTCTTTTTAAATCTGATATAAAATATACAATAACAATCTTTCTTAAAATGTTTTATTTTTTTTAGTATAGGAGTAACATATACCTTGCTCTCAGATAAGTCGTTGGAAAATTAATATATGAGAATTCTTTTAGACAATAGTTTAGTCATTAGAATGCATTTAAAATTGAAAGAACAATGGAGAGTCCACTTTAAAATGAAATTGTGTGGAGAATCCCTTTCAAATATAGAAATGAGCATGAATTTTTTGATAGACCAAAATTTTATTTTTGTAAGTTTTATCCTTTTTGCAAGAGTGAAATATCTTCTTCATTTTAATCCACCATTCAGATACATTTATCATGACCTTAAATGTCACCTTTTCCTAAAATGAATTTTATTCAGCTTCTTATGCTACCTCCCAATCTCACTAAATGAAATGCTGTATTATAATCCTCAGAAGTAAAACTTTCAATTTTAGAAAGATTTAAGAAAGTGGATGTAGTTTGTGGGAGATGGCCATATGTAAGAGAGAAAGAAAACTTAGGCCGGAAGTCAGAAGACTTGAGCCCTAATCTTAAATTCTGGTTAATTTGATGTTGGTTTAGCCTGAATTTACTAAAGTGTAAAATGAAGTTGATTCAGTTTTCTACAAATTTGCTTTACATTATTAAGATATTTTTTAAAATGTGAAAGCTAAGTATTGCTAAAGCTAGAATAATGTTAAGAACATTTAGCAGAAATCTAAATTTATTCTATTGTACTTCTAGTATAGTTATAAATATAAGTAATTTTTACTTTCTAATAAAAAAAAGAAACTTTAATTTTTAGCGTTTCGATATTTTACCAAGGAAACTGACATTTCAGAACAAATATTTGTCAAAATTTTTGAAGGTAATGATTGTTTTTAAACTCTCTTTTTCCAGTTATTACTTATAGGCAATGAAATAAATCAGAAAGTCAGAGAATGACTATCACTTCCCATTCGAATGGTGTAAAATAGGAAATTTAGGATCAAATAGCAGATTCACCTCACACTTGGCTAGTGGGAGAGATACATACTGGAGTGATAAGTAGAACAACATAACAAGTGGTGAAAGACACAGCTGCAGGAACATTATGAGCGAATTAGTAGACGGGGTGGCCCCCAAATATCTCACAAGCCATTTTTGCTTTATACTTTAATCACAGAATAAATTCTCTCAGAGAAGGTCTTCTTCATAAATTTCACTCTGAGCAATCAAGAACAGAGTACGAGTCAAACTTTCTCTTCAGCCAGCTCCACCCAATCACATTTCTCAGAGGCGAGCCCCCAGAGGTGGCCACCGCTGGTTCATGTGCATCCTTAAAACCTTTTCCTATTCATTCGCATACGTGAATACAAGCAAAACATTATAGTTTCGTTTTATGAGTTTTTTTAAATAAATGAGACTATATAGAAGTGTTTACATACAGAGTATTAAACTAAAACTTACTTTTTCACGCCATGATTTCATAGAGAACTTCTGTAATAGCACATATAAATGTAATTCCTTCTTTTTAAGCATTATAGAATGTTCCATCATCCATTCAGACATTCCCCTATGAATGTTTCTGTCTTTTCAATTTTCACTATACTGAACATCAAATGTTCTTGTATATGATTCTTTTTGCACAAATGTAAGTACTTCTCTAGAAGTAGTTACACAGATGTAGAATTGCTGGGTTGAAGGAAACATGATTTAAAAATTTTGATAGATACTTCTAAATTCCCTCTAACCTACACCCCTACTAACACATGAAAGTCCCCATTTCTTTTATGCTTACACAACATTGCGCATGTTCAGTATTCATAATGTTCACCTAAATGTTGAGTAAAATAATGTCTCATTGTTAGAGAACCGTTTCATTTACTTATAACATTTTCATTTCTTAATTGAAGAAATTTGCTTATATCCACTGCTTACATCTTTATAAGATGTCTTATAATTTATAAAGGTTCTTCGTAAATCACTTTTTCCATGACTTATATGTTTTATACATTGCAAATATGTCACCTGGTCTAAAGTCTGCCATTTACCTACTTTGTCTTTTGTTTTACTGAAGATTTAAATGTGAGTATAAGTCAATAAGTCTGTCTTTTCCTATATGAATTCTGGGTTTTGTATCTTCCTTACAAAGGCTTTTTCTATGTTTTCTTCCAATACTTTAAAAAATTGTTTTCACTTGGCTTTTTAATCCTTCTGGAATGAATTTGTATGTATTGTGAGGTAGAAATCTAATTTGATGTGTTTTTTTCTCCAAATGAATGCCTGGTTATTTCTAGGGCATTTATTAAAGAGTTTTCCCCCATTGATTAGAAATAACTTTTCTCATATACGTGGTGAATTCCTTTTCATATGTCGATTGCTCTAACAAGGCTTTGAGAAGTGTTGCGAAACATCAAGACTATAATAAATTTACAATAGACTTCAAAATTTTAAAACCATCTTGTGCTCCAAAGACTTTCAATATTAATCTGTTCTAATTTCAGGACACGTCAATTATTGAAATAGTAATGTGCATTGCCTGGTTATAGTTCTAATTTAGAAGGCTAATTCAATACTGTTCCAGGATGAAGTTATCGTTTATTCTGTCCTTGTCCCACTCAAAAGCAGAAGAGCAATTTTAAGCAGCCATATTCTCCAGAGCAGAGTACGGCTGCGCAGAGCTCCCAAACATGTCAGATGACAAAGTGAGAACTGACCCTGAGCAATACGAGATTTGGAAAAGTGATGAACCCTCGCATCCATGATTTGAAAGAGTAAATTGCATCTTCTTGCTCAATTTTTGATGGAATGGGAATTAATATTTTTCTAGAAGCAGCCAGGATGAGAACCTTTGATATAATTGTATATTAGTCAAATTCGCTGTGGTCAGAAGTGCAAGTTGTTTGTCCTCACCATTTCTAAAAATCATGAGCTACATGTAAGTGCAGAAAATACAAACAATAAGCAGTTAGTAGAGTTGAGATCTAGGTGGGTTAGTGTCTTATACGACTTCATAGAGCTTGAGACAGGACCTGAATTAACCTGGAGCTCCAACACCCGATCTTTTCCTTTGACACCAAAGTATCAGGAACTTCCAATTACTGAGTCTACTACTTACATGCAAATGCACTATATACTGGCATTCTGAGGGGAAACTGGAGAATGTTTCATCCTCAAAACGTGCATCAAAATACTAGATTCCTTCCAGAAGATTAATCTATCTTGAACATCACTTTGCCTTTACATCAGAAAGTGGCCATTTTAATAAATAAAATGAAGAATTTCATCGATAGGTTAGTATCAGTCTGTATTTTTAACCTGTTAGACTTTGGGTACTCAATAGATTTTTTTAAGATTTAACTTACTCTATGTACTTCATGCTGTGTTAAGTTTTTGGTTGACCCCCACCTTCCGTTCCAAATTCATCTTCCCTGCTTTCATCATGTATAGAATATCTGAATAAATTCACCAAAAGAATGCATGTGAGCAAAAGTGATGTGCGCAACTTCTGCTTCATGTGTTTGAAAATAAATTGCTTGTCTTCCTTTTTAACTCTTCCTTGTTACCAAGGGCTGGAACGTGGATGTAGCAGTGACCTACATCCACTGATTAGATAAAAGCCAAAGAACAGCAGAACCTCAAGATGAAAGGAACCTGGGGCCTTGAATAAAACCACAGGGTCAGAGCTCCCCAGCTCAGGCTCAGCAAACTCTCTCTGTAAAGGGCTAGATAATAGTAAATGTTTTAAGACTTTGTGAGGCATACTCTCTGTTGAAGTTACTCAGCTCTGCCATTGTAGTGAAAAAGCAGCCCTAGACAATGACTTGACTATGAATGAATGCTTGATTTGAATGAACGGATACTTGGCTATGAATGAGTCAATGAGTGAATGTTGCTGTGTTCCAATAAAAATTTATTTAATGGACTGAAGTTTGAATTTTACATAATTTTAGTGTGCCACAAAATAGTAATCTTGTTTGATTTTTTTTTTTTTTTTTTTAGCCATTTAAAGATGTGAAAACTATTCTTATCTCAGAAGTAGAAACAAAAACAGGCTAGATTTGACCAGTAGTCTGAACTAGACTACTTATCTCTGGACTGTTGCAGGGAACAAATGATATTCCCCTTATTTAAGTCACTATGTTTTGGGGTTTCCAGCCTGTATCCTATGTGATGCACACCTATACAAAGATGATCTTAGTTACCACAGATGAGCTTAACAAAAGTGCATTTTAGAGGACTAGCAGCTGCCACAAGCAGGGGGAACTGCAGAGGAGATGGAATAAAAAATACTTTTTCCCCTCTCTTTCTGAGAATATGTTGCATGTGTTTAGAGAATCGGCCTAATTGTTTTTATAATAATTTTTGATTCTATGTTGTTGTGTTTTTTTTTAATTTTAACCATTTTTTTAAGGTACCTATACACATTCAAACATAGTTTTGGTGTTTGAGATTTTTGTTGTCACGGAAAATGGTGATTCATTTTTAAGAATTATTATTTTTTGGTTCACTCCCTTCCTTCCAAAAAAAAAAACAAACATACAATTGAAACTACTCTCTCATTGTTTTCTTTTTGATAATCAACAATAAATGTTTATGGGGCACCTGCACACAAAATCCTGTGCTAAGAACTACATCAAATTTGATTTAAAAGACACGACTCTTGCCTAGCTTACAAACCTGTTAAGAAAGCACAGGGAGACAAATATACCTCATCTAGGACATTTTAGGATATCTGATATAAAGATTGCTTGAATCCAGTAAATCTGTAAATCATCTGTAGAAATAAATGCATAAGGGAGCTTGAAGATGATAGAAGGGCCATTTTATGTGTCTGCTAAAATTTTGTAACCATATTCCTGACATCCTTCCTGAAAACATGCATAAAGAGATCATTATTTCAGAAATTTGAGCCTGATTGAAAAACAGCATTTTCATCAGACTTTTTCAAGTTTTATGCCAAAAACCTCTGGGTTTCCAGAGAAATTTTTAGGTCTTCCGTTGGAAAAAAAAAATACAGTAGGAGTAAACACACTGAGGTTAGCTCATGATCTTTCTTTCCCCTTCCCTTGTCCAGGCCTTCCTTGAACCTGTGTTGGGTCTTCCACTCTTATGCTTCTCTTGTGGAAGAGTGCAGAAGGAAGAGGGGTATTGGAGGGGAGCAGCTGTGAATAAAGTTGTCATGTGTGGCAGTGTATTGATTCTTGAGGCTTATACAGAGACGCCTCCACTGCACCGCCTCACCCCCAGCACAAGAAAACTAATTCTCGCCCACGTATCTGGACCACAGAACCACAGGAAGGCAGCTGGTGGGGAGGTAGAGGTCAGGTCTGCACCCGAGACTACACAGTGACACTAAGTAATTAGTTATCTCTTTGTTTTGATATTCACTGATCTCTGCTGAGTGTGCTTGATGTTGTAAGCTACCACAAATCCTAATTTAGAAGGGAGTTTGGGCTAAGAGAAAGGGCAAAGGAAAAAGATGTCATGTCAATGCACTCATTAAACAGCCCAAAGTCTAGGATAAAGGGAGCCTCCCAATCTCCAAATGTCATAATTTTTTTTCTTGGACCTGCAGTACTAGTGAGCTCAAGACATATGTCCTGACACTGCCCTCCAGACTCTTATAAATGGGGACATAATTAAGGACATTTAAAAAATTCGCATAATATGCATACAGCATTTACTACATGCCCACACACTATTCTAGACACTTAACCCATATAATTCTCACAAGCACCCTTTGGGGGTAAGTACTCATTAATACCCATTTTGTAGAAGAGGACACCGAGGCACAGAACAGCCCTAAATCACAAGTAGATAATTAGTGGAGCCAGAATTTGAACAGAGCCAGGCAGATGCTGGAGCTTCAGATTCAAATTATGTCGCCTCATCGAAGGTACATAGGAAAGACAGAGAAAAAGAACTTCAAACACTTGATGCGTAATTGTAGGCACAGCTAACTATGGAGTAGCACACTTTTGGCTCCTCGCTTAAACTTCAGGAAGAAGTTCAATGCCAACGTGTTTGTTTTTCCTAGGTGGGAAGCAAGTAGAATCTGTGCCGCCTGGAATATGATGACTTTGCATAGCTCCGATATCATGGGTAAAAAGGCTGTACTTCATTTTAATCTTCATGTGTGAGCTCACACTCAAAAGTCAATAACTGCTGAGTCTTCTGAGAGTTCTTTTTTTATTATTATTAAATTTATTTGGGTTACATTGGTTAATAAAATTATATAGGTTTCAAGTGTACAATTCAATAATACATCATCTGTATATTGTGTGTTCACCCCCAAAGGCAGATCTTTTGTGACCATATATTTCTCTTTAAATCTGGAGAGCATTCTTCCCACTGGGCAATGAAGTGGCTCAGCAGTGAAAACAACACACTCTGGAGTCACACCAGCAATCCTGAAATGTCGCTTTATTGCAGGAGCAGGCACATCATGACCATAAGTGACATGTCACGGGTGAGGAGAAAACCAGTAGTAGTTTTAAGAAGTTTAAGGGGATGATAGTTGTCTCTACCACTTCACAGTCTTCTTCTTGCTGTTTTATCTCTGTTTTGTTTTGTTTTGTTACGTCTTGTTTTCATTTGTTATAGTTGTCAGGCCTGCCTCTCACATTTGTGGAGCCCAAAGCAAGAGTACAAACGAATGCCCACATACCATATGTCTAAATATTTAAATGTTACAAATCAAGCTGTTAATTGTTCATAATTGTCTATAAATCAAAACACTGTTATCTAAAATATGTCTCATCCTTCTATCTCGACAAATATACTATTATAATGAAAAATCGAAAACTGTAAAGTTATGATTTGTGTTGGGAAAATATCAAAGGCAAATAAGTTTAATTGTTATTGCACATGTCCAGATGTTTTGTTGTTGGGCTGGCATTGTGTAGATGAGTAATAAAATGGAAGAGACATAATTCATAGCTTATTATGTATTTTATTCCATTCAATTTATTCTTGTCTTTATGTCAGCAAAAATCACTAATTGTATTATTATCATCAATATTCTGTCATAATTTGTGTTCTAAAAGATTACAAATAAAATGTAATTCTATTTAAAGTGTATGCAACTTGAATATCTTTTTATCAAGAATGTACGTTAAAACAAATATAAGAAATTTTAAAGTTAAACTTATTTTAACATATATTGTTTATAAAATGCTATTTTTATTAGAAAATACTCAAAGTACACATAAAGTTAAAATAGAAAAGAAAAAGTATAATTAATGTAAGATTTTAATAAAGCTGAAATTGCACTTAATGTTTTGAAAATGAATTTAAAATATTTTATATAAACAAATTATTCGCAGTGCTAGTGTTCAATGCACAGCTGGTTGTCAATGTAGAGTATTGGTATCAGATTTCATGAATGGTTTGTCTAGATCTACATACTTACCGATTTAGGAGAGGTATGAATTGTTTAATATTGTAAATGTTCTCTTTTTTTGCCAGCTGCAACTATTGCAAAGATTCACTAAATATTGAATACCTCAGAACCGTGGACTGGAGAAGCAAGAAAAACATGCCAGGCACCGCTTGGAAACGACACTGCATGAGGTAAAGATATATTGCATACAGGGGATCTGCTGAGTTGATTAATTTGTCTTTCTTCCTGTTCTTGGAAGCAGTATTCACCTCCAGTGCTTTTAGTATCACATCCCAAGCCTTTGTAACATTTGGATGTGATCACCTTTTACCTTAAGGATGTAATGGCAGACGAGGTATAGTAGCATTTCCGTGGGCCCTGAATGGCGTTAGTCACAGAACAGATGTTTGGGTTTAAGGTTGCACTACATCCTGTTGAGTGCTAAATCCCCAATGACAGAGGTATCATGTGTTCTTTAATACATTTACCTGTGTGTGTGTGTGTGTGTGTGTGAGAGAGAGAGAGAAGAGAGAGAGAGAGAGAGAGAGATCTTTTAAGGAGAAGGGTTCAAGGCAGTGGCCCTTTGCCTGGATCTAAGGGTGGTACTGGTTGTTGGGAATGTTTTTTAAATGTTCTGTGTGTATGTTTGCGTTTACTTACCTTTTAATTTATTTTAAAAGGTTTATTAAATTTGGTCACTCTGTGAATCAAAATGAAATCATGCTTACCAAAGCCCTTTTATGAGTTCATGGTCTTAATGCACACACACCGCAGCATCTGAAGTTACAAAAAGCAGGGTCGCTTTTAAAACCCTCTCAGGGCCGCGTCCATTTTTAAGGGGGGCAATTATTACGGAATCATTTTTTAGGAAGTGATGTCTTCACTGAAGGTCAGAGGTTTATACATTGGGCAAGGTCAGT
>NW_006443566.1:326490-394934 GCF_000325575.1 Pteropus alecto
ACATGGCATATGGCTACCACTCACATGCCTTGTTCATAGGCACCCGGATTCTCTCCAGAATGCTTTTTATTTCCTTCAATGACACGTTTTTAACATGGTGCCTATGAATCATCTTAAGAGAGGTACTCGTTAAAAACGCAAGTTCTGGATTCCAATTACATGTCCAAAGTCAGATTTTCTGGGCTTAGGTCTTATGGTGATGCTGACACAGATGCTTCTCAAATCATACTTTGACAAAAATTAATTTAGAGTAACAGTTCTTAAGCTTTTTCGATTGTGCATCCTTATCAGTAAAACATATTATTGGCAGGTGGCTCTAATATACAGTTATTTAGTTTTAAATGGTATATGTTTACTATTGTGCTAATATAGCATGTAAATTGTAAAACACAAAAACAGAAAGTTTTTCAAAAGGCAAAGATGAAATAAATAATATTTTAATGTAATTTTGTTTTATCTATGAATGATACAAAATATTTTTTGCTCTCCCCAAAAATACCATTGTTAATGAACAAGTAATTAATAGTATCGGTAAGGCTATTTTCAGTGAAAATGATGTAATTTGAATTGCTTCAAACTTTAAAAAAATCTTGGTTCAATAATGATTTAAAGGTTAGGACCCAAGTTCAGATTAATTAGAGACTTGTTTTTAATGTCGTCGTCTCTAAAAAAGGTAATACAGGACAAGACAGGTTTATACAGAAGAGATGGATTTCTGACTATTTACTATTTGTTTTCAGCCACATCCACAAATTATATTAAAGATATGATTGAAATTATGCTTATAAATTTTCCTTGATATCAATTAGTTCTTGCAAATTGGTCACAAAGTGTTACAATTTTATTTTCAAAAAACATGTTTAATAATTCACTGAAATTCTTTAAAAGTTTTTAAAGTAGATTTAAAAATTCTGTTTCCAAGTTTTTGAAGTGTGATGAGAGTTTCAACAGGCAATTCGAGTCATTTTCAGGAGCAAAATCAGACAATAACAAGTACATTTCTAAATCATGAGTGTCTTATGGAAAGCGGTTACTTTCCCGGTTATTTAAATGTTATCTTTACCTGAAGAGGGCAGATGCAGAGTGTTTTATATGTTTTTCTTTTTTAATTTTTAAATAACTAAGGTAGATTTCCATTGAAAGTCACATCCCTTAGAAGACGAATAAATTACTGTGCCTTTAAGGCTGAAGATTAGGAGAAATAAAGGAAATGATGAAAATCTTAAGACTGCCAAGAAATCAGCAAAGACTAGATAACGACAGGCCTGTATTTTATGACCACTGCTTTATTTTTGTTCTATAAGTGAGAGCAATCATAAATGCCCACCACAGCCGTCACTGATTCACTGCAGGAGAGTGGCAGCCTCTGAGATGATTCTCAGCCTTAAGTGACTGGGTAGATAGTGGAACTCTTCACTATAAGAGAGAAAAATAACAGTAACGAGGGCTGATAATTATGGAGTTCGTAGGTGCCACTGTTCTAAGGCTTTTATGTGAATCACTCCATTTCACACTCTCAGGACAGTTCAAGAATCAGCCTTTTACAGATGAGGAATCTGAGCTCGAGGTCAAAGCTATTAAGTAATGAAGCCAAGAGTCCAGCAAGTTTGAGAGATGACGGTGACTGCACTTTTGGACAGGGGCCATTGAAGTGCTGGTCTGGTCCCAGATCTACTGATTAAAACTCAACTCTGGCTTCCAAGTAAGACAGAGGAGGTACTTGAGAGTGCCTTGGGGGCCGAATACCACATGCTCAGGAGGCGGACCCCTGTCCTGCTGCCCTCTCCAACCTTAAATCTGCACACATAACAGAGGGTGGACTGTGTGAAATCATGAGCTGATCTTGCAAAGCATTAATTTCCCAAAGTCTACAGACTTCTTGGCAGGAATTCTCTGTTTGGTTGTTTTGGATATCGTTTATTTCAGAATGTTCCTTTAATTTCTTGGACATATAGAGATGTAATATTAGTGGCTAGTGTATGTTTTTGGACCCTTATAAATATTAGTTTGTGTTTTCTTGAAGGGCTTCCTCTGAATGAGTCAATACATAAGCATCTGTTCTGTTCCAGGCATTGAGCTAGATTCTTGAGATAGAGTGGTTTCAAATACCTGTCCCTTACTCTCAGAGAAATTACAGTCTAGAGAGAAACAGGTCAGTGGGTAGGTAGTCGATGTAGTGTGTTGAGACTGTTTATAGGAACAAAACAGCTATGCATAGATTGGGAAGACAGAGAAGACTTCCTAAAGGAATGATGGAGTTGGCTAGGTAGAGTGGTGGAGGCTGGAGAGGAGGCTTAATTCATTTGTTTATCGAAGAATTTGAAAACATATCATGTGTTCCCCCTTATCCCCCATCTCCGTGTCCTTCCCCATTTCTCTCTTCACAAATTTCCTTCCACCCACCCTCCTGTTTATTCTTCTTTTCTTTTAAAAACAGAATTGCTTGTTTATCTTCAGAAGATGTATTATGAGCAGTAAACAAGAGGGGGGTGAGCAAATCTTCACTAATAGTCCTTACCTAGGATTAAAAGTTCTCTATTTAAAGTCATCTAAAATTATTGCAGCAACTAGGAAGGTCCAAAACTCTAATGTCATTGAATCGTGGCACCTCCACCTCAGGACACAATTCTTTCAGTTTTTAATAAAGAAATATATTTTGTTACAAAAGCATATGTGTGCTTTGAGAAAGCTAGAAAATAAGATAAATAAAAATAAGAAAAAGCACAGCATACCTCCCACTGGAAATCATCTTTAATATCTTTTTATGTTGTCAGATAACATATATATGTATGTATATATTTTTGTTAAAATGAGATAATACTTTGCAAGTTATTTTGTATTCTAATTTTCTAAGTTAATGATCTTTACCTTTATAAGTCAAATTTTTAATCTAATCTAATCTATCCATATTCAAATATCCTCATTTATCTCCAAAATACTCTTTAGAGCTAGTTTGTCCCAACAAGAATGATTTGCCTTCTCAATTTGTCTGGGTGCCTTCTGGTGCTATTGTTGAACTCTCTGCATCCTCTCTCTTTTCTTATGCTGAAAGTAAGGTCTAAATGTTTTCTAGATTCATGTTAAACATTTTGTTTAAAATATGCCACAGGTTACAGTTTGTACTTTATTGTGTATCACATCAGGAGTCATAATATTTGATGGTTTCAGCATTTATAGGGCTAAATTTGACCACTGAATTAGGGTGATGAAAATCTGATCCCTCCGTGAACATACACTTACGTTTTTCTCCTGTGACTAGAAAGAAATCTTTGTGGTGTTACTTGGGCACTCTGTGGGTGTCAGAGTTCCCATAAATCACGCACTTGCTGCTTTTAATACTAGTTGGCAATCCTTGCCTGGGTCAATAATTTTTATTAGGGGTTGACAATGCTTAAAATCTAATTCAATTTTTTTTTTACTCTTAAAAGGTGGCATTCTTCTGTAAAATAAAACTTTCATCAAATGCGAGAATCTTTTTGTTTTTGTTTATTTGTTTGTTTGTTTCACTTAGTCTGAAATAAAGTTTTACTGGAAAGGCAGGATAAAGGTGTAATTTTCCCCATTAGATATATGCATTCAAATGTAAAAGCTTACTTAATAATTACTTCAAATGATGACACGTGAATTGGAGAGGGACTTCTTTTTTTTTGAGTTTTATTATCTTGTCATAGATTTTCATTGAGTCAGTCAACGCTCCTACATCTCTGCAGTATTTTTGGTCTAAAAGTTATAAGTTGAATAATTCAGCATCAGTTGTTTTACACTGCAGTACTATTTAAAAGAGACAGAAACAGCTAATTTTACAATTTTATGAATATTTTGAAAAAATGAGATTGAGAAGACACTGAAAATCCCTTTTATTGCACACCAGGAGCCACTTGGCCCAAAGAGTGTCCTCTGCCAGTTGTGGTGTAAAGTTTAGTCTGTCAGCCTCACATGATTAAAATGATTTACTCTTGCAAAATGGATTTTCTGAGACTGAAAGAGAAACACCATTTTAAGAACTATTCACCTGTACCATAATCAAGACAAGATGTCTCCATTTGGGCAATTTTTCTTTTTTATTTAACAATATGGATATTGAAGCTTTTTTTTTCTTTCTTTTTAAAAAAATGAATCGATAAATAACTAATTATTGATTAAATTACACAATTCATTACATAGCCTGTGCATTGAAAAGAGCTTTATATTCGCTTGGTCATTATTCTATCCTCTAAAATGAAGTTAAACCCAGAAGAAAACGATAATGATAAGTGTGTGTAAGCAGGTACATGTGAGCATGTCAGAGTGCACAAGTGTGCAAACACACCCGCATACACACCAAAAGATATATTACTGAATTGTAGAGTGACCAACTGTCTTAATTTCAGCACTGAAAGTCATGTGTGTCCCAGTAAACCTTCCAGTTCCGGACAAAATGAATTGGTTAGTCACCCTAAAATTGCCAGAATAGAAACAGCATGGCATTCAAGTGACAGATCTCTGATGTATCTTCCTGTTACTGACTCAGATATTTACCAAGGTCTTTAATGCATATATGAATTGATATTTCAAGCTGGCATGAAAATAACTTTTTCAATGCTTAAGGATATGAATTCTAAGCAATATCAGGAATGTACTAAAAGTCTCTAGAACTGCCAGTGTAAAAGGGCCCAAGTATCTCACTACCTATATTTTCTTCAGAAGAGGTCATACAGTTGCCAATATTTCTGAATATTTCGGCCAAAGCTTGGAAAATGGCATGGAGTAAGGTACTCACAAAATATTTTTGAGTTGTTTTTCACTATGGAATTTTATTTGTAGTAAATACCTTTACAGAGACTATTCCTTGAATGTTAGGTTGAAAGGGACCTTGAAAAGTTTTGGAATCTGTCTTTGCACATCTAGTCAAGGCCACTATTAGACCATGATGAGATTCTATCCAGTATATTTTTAAACCCCTCAAAGAAGGGGATATTCTGTTATTCATTTTATATCTTACCTAAAATTCTCATGCTTTATATGACCCTAAACTTTTTCTGGTTGACGTTAGAAATTGTGATTGGCTGAGAATTATTCTTTGACAAAGGTTAGAGATTATTTTTCAATCGCTTTTTAGCATTTTAATTCTAGAAACTTTTAAATTTTCTTCAAAGTTTGTGTTTTCAAACCCTTAGTTGCATTTGTGGCTTTCCTCTGAACCCCTGAAGCACAGATTATTTGGTGTATTAATCAAGCAGAACTGAAAGCAGAGTTCTGTTTTTTGGGGGGATGGGGGTGGGGAGAAAACAATGTCTGCTTTGTAATACAAGTTTTTATATTTTTAAAAGAATAGCACTCATGGAACTGACATATTTATAGTGACAATAGTATATATAACAGCCTAGTGTTGCAGATCCTTAATAAATTGATCTCTAAAGAAATAAAACTACTAGTTTTATTTATCAGAGTTTAATAGAATCTGTAGGATCTCTCAATAGCTCTACAGATATGGCTTCTTATTGTTAGGATTTATCATTAAAATCTCATTTTTCATCCTTAGGACTAGAAATGAGCCTAATCCTGGATGCTTTCTAGTAAATAGAAGTGCTTCGAGGCCATAAAAGAGAAATAACATGATCCTATGAGACATATATTTTAATTTTAGTTCTTCTTCTGGTTTCTGGAGTTTTGACCTGAATTATTGCATTTTGTGGGGAGTTTAGAAATACAAAAGTATTTTCTCTAAGTGATCAGTATTGTTGAAATGGAAAGAGCTAACAGAAGTTAAAAGGGCATTTGCTACTCAAGGTCAGTGTAGAAGAATTTAAAAAGCAGCATTCTCAGACTTCAGCATGCACACGAAGTCACCTGGAGCATCTTACTAAAATATGATGCTGATGCCATGTGGCCCAAGTTCTACATTCCTAATGAGCTCCTAGATAGTTCTGGTGGTCCAAGGACCACGCTTTCGACAGTGAGATTGTAAAGGGCTTGACTATAGTTTACTTCAGTCTTTCTCTTCTTAACCTAGAAAAACAAATAGCAATCAATGAGATACAGTCATCATAGAAAAGGGTGGGAACATGGATAGAGATGAGAAAAATGACCTTTATGGTATTACTGGTGTAGAGAAATGTTTTTTAAACTAATTTAAAAACCTGTTTCTGTAACACAGTGGCTGGAATGTGGATATAAATCTGAACAATACCTACAATGACAGCTTAGCCTTTAATTGCTGAGTTGTTTTAGTTGTGAATTTTTAATTCACACTTTATAACTAGATTTTGACTTGTTTTACTTCCCTGTAATGATTTTATTTTTTTTCTTTCACATCATGAAAATACCAAATTACTTTCTGCAAAGAAATTTCATGTACAGAAATTTGGTATTACAAATGCCATAAACTAAAAATTTTTTTTTGATATTTTGTACCTAAAATTAACATTTAGATCTTTTGTGCCAAGCCCCAACAGCCCTACTTCATATAGTATATATTTCAATTCATGGCATTTATTAATTCAGCAAAATTTATATATTGAGCAACTCTTTATTTATTTATGTTTAATGAATTTGAGTATGATCTGTTAGTGTTGTTTGTTTGTGAGTAATGGAAAAACCCTAAATCAAAATGACTTAAACAAGATAATTGTGTACTTTTTTCTTAACCCAAGAGTCCACCTGACATTCCAATGTGTCAAGGATGTCATCACCTTCTGTCTTGTTGCTTCCTCAAAGCATGGCCTTCTGTCCTGAGATTATTATCTGGTCCAACATGGCTGCTGGAGTTTCAGCCATTATGACCACATTCCAATCAGCAGAAGGGGAGAACAGGAGAAGGAAATGCATGCTTCCTCTACCTCCACACGACCACTATTTCTACCCCATAGATCACATTTAATCACGTGGCCACACTTACCTGCAAGGAAGGCTGGGAAATGTAGTCTTTATTCCAAGTGGCTGTGGGCCCATCTACAAAATTGAGAATACTGTTACTGTGGAACAGGGTTGTAAAAAACGTTTTATTAGGACAGAACTATGCTCATTCATTTACATAACTTATTTTTTAATTAATTTATTTTTAATTCTTTAATGTTACCACATACATAATTACTATTGTTGCTTTCACACTACAATGGCAGAGTTGAGTAGTTTTAAAAGAGATCAACGGCCCACAAAGCCTAAAATATTACTGCTGGTCCTTTGTTGAAAATGTGTTCTGATCCTCGCTATGAAAGAAAAGGAGGGACAACCTGCAGCCTCTGTGACATTTCTTAGTCTCTTCTCTCATCTTTCGTAAATGAACCAAGTTCGGATTCTTGATAAAATCAACAGCCTATACAAAATGGGAAAAAATAGACTTTGAGCAAGAGTTGCACATATCCTGGTATAGGATGTTAGGGACACCATCTGAGTAAGTTACTGAGATGTTCCCACATAGTACTACTTTTTCTTTATCAAGATAAGATGCATAATTGTTTGATATTTGGGGCTTGTATCAGTCTGAGCTTAACTGATGTAAACAGAATTCACTCTAGCTAGTGTAATCGGGAATGGATTTATTACAGGACATTGAATGACATACAAAATCATTAAGAACTTAAGAGGGGCAGGGAGATGCTAAATAAGTAAACATTGGGTAGGTTTTTCAGAAATGATGCCCTAGGTACATTGCACAGCGGTACCACCAGAAGGGCTTCTACCTCGTTCCTAATCCAGGAGCTACCTACTCTGGAATGCCACCATCCCATGCTACGGTCAAGAAACGGCATAATTAAGAAGCCACCTCTGCTGCTGTCTCCTGAACTATGATTCACATGAGCAGTATGATGGCCTGTACCATGTCTCAGACACCCATGGAACTTGTGCGTGGACACCGGAACATCTGCTGATGCTGGTGTGAAAAACTTTAAATATCTCTGTGAAGTAGGCCTGCCAGAAGAAACAGCAAAACCGCAGAGGCAAGGCCTCTACCTTACTTCCAAAGATCAATCTCACACAGTGAATTTGACTTGTCAAATCTAAATTGCATTCAGAATCCAAGCTGCAAGGGAATCTAGGAAATGTAGATCTTAGCTTTCCAGTCTCTGTTGCATAAGAAGGTTAACTAGAAAAAGAGTGGAATAGACAATGGGTACCAAGATTTCACTCCCTGTTCCAAAATTCTAGTTCTAGAACAGGAACTCCACATCTATATATGATGATGTCTTTTTTCTTGAATCTGGAAGTCAGTGTGTTAATCTATCGATAATCTCTCTCAACTTGGTAAAACCATGAAAGTTCTATATTCTCAGAAGTATACCAAAATCAGGCAATCTTAGATTTGCCTGAATTTTTATTATTGGATTAATGCCTTAATACATTTTTTTTCTTTGGCCAGGACTCTTTCTTCAATAAAATAGCCCCTGGAAACATACACAAGTAAATAAATAGCTGTTCTCTTTGAAGCAGCAGTAGGGCCTTGAGGTAGAAATATCTTGCAGTCCCTGTATGTTATAGATGCTTGCTTATGTCTCCCAGACTCCCATGAGTGGGGACCATATGACTGCATTCTGCTCAATAGAACATGTCACTGCCAAGCTGGCCCTACAACCTCCTGTGGGCTCTCCATTTCTCCCTTTCTTATTGCAGCAATGCAGAGATCTTATGTTGATATAGTGGCATCATGTAATGATGATAGCTGGATCCTGGATTTGCCAGATGGAAGAGAAAACCTTTTGACTTGCACCAATGTTTGTGGGGTGAGAAATAAACATTTGCAGTATGAAGTCACTGAGATTGTATCTTATCACGACAGAGCCCATCGCTCTTGACACACATGGGCCTGAGGTCCTGCAGTCACCACCTCTCATCATTCTGTTCCCAGTCTCTTTCTGCTTCTCCTTCTCTCCCTGCCCCCATCTCCTAAAGCAACTCCTACGACTATTTCTGGGGAGCACAGTTTGTAAGCCATTATTTTAGGCTTTTAAAATATTCTCTCCTCTGGGTTCGGAATGTAAAAAACTATGAAAATGAATATGACAATTACAGAAAAGGCCAGAGATGACAGGAAGGGGATGGGGAAGGCAGGTACGGCTTGCTCATTGCACTTTGTTGAGAACAACAAATTTATGTTTTTTCAAACATATGAATTTATGTTTTAAACATAGAACTTCCACTGCTCAGAAAGAGTGCGAAAACCATTCTTTTCATATTTTCAAAGTTTTATATATGGAATCCAGTTCCTTTTACTGGAAAGAGCATTGTTCATCAAAGTGATATAATTTGATATCATTTGAATCTGACTTTTCCATAGAAATAATGTTAAAATAGGGACTAAAATAATGTTAAAATAAGGTGAAGACGAAAAGTCCAATTTCTGAAATAAAAATTACTACAGATACTATATTTAATGAGCTAGAAATAGCATATTTGATTAGCGTATAGAAATAAAGTGATTTTAATAAATGAGAAGATGTATTAACCAATCACAGAACATTTAATTTAATAAGGAACATTATCATAGTACAGTGTAACTAACCAAACAACCCATGAAAATCGATCTCAACAAATAGATCACAAAATTCAGAAAGGCTTCTCTGAAAGATTGACACGTTTTGGGGGGAAGTTTTGGTCACAGACCTATCTCACAAGACTCCTCCAGAGATTTGATGATTTTTCCTTATCAAACATTACCCTGTAATAATTTCAGGCATCAGAGATCAAGCAGTTGATTTTCCTGGTACATTGGAGGTTGGACTCTATTTCCGTCAACTTTGGGATCCACGGTGTTCATGAGTGTCTAGAGGATCAGGAGCAAAAATGTAAATGGACTGAATGTGGGTCTCTCTGCTTTTACAAAGTGAACTTCTTGTCCATTCGAGCCCCAGCTCAGATACCACCTCTTTAGGAAGATCTTCCCTGACCACCGTACCTAGAATAGCTGTGCCTTCCTCCCCATCATTTCCCAGCCCTTGCTTTACCTTATTTTTTACATATCACTTACCACTAACTGAAATTACGTTGTTTACCGTCTTATTTCTCCACTAGCATATGAGCTCCATGAAGAGAGAGCTTTTATTTAACACCACTGTATCTTCAACAAATATCATATTGCCTGCTACATAGTAGACACCCAATATTTTTTAGGTTTCCCTAGAGACTTATTCTTAAGTATCATGTGAAATGCACAGTTCTTTCAATTGTATTCCTCTGTTATTACACAGGAGCCCTATTGATGTGGTGGTAAGTTGTGGGGGGCGGTGAAGCATTCTACAGTCCTATGATTAGGTCTCAGTCCTTTAGTGAGCCTGTGCCCCTGGGCTGTGACCTTCACATATGCTTCTCAGTGCCCTCTTCCTGCCCACTCTCCCTGACCTTAAGCAAGACAGGACATCCAGAATGAGATGGAGTTGGGTATTTCCTTTCCTCCAGTTCAGTTAGGCTCTGGTATAATCTCAGTAGATTAGCTCTTGAAGAAATAGTTTCTCTTGAAGGCAGGCCTTGTTAAGAACAACAGTAGAACAGAATCAAGAGTCCATAATAAACCCAGGTTTATATAGGCAAATAATTTTTGACAAAAAAGCCAAAAACATACAGTGGAGAAAGAAAAGCCCCTTCAATAAATGGTGCTGGGAAAACTGGGAGGCCACCCGCAAAAGAATGAAACTACATTGTTGTCTGTCACCACACACGAAAATTAACTCAAAATGGATTAAGGACCTGAATGTAAGACCTGAAACAATAAAGTGCACAGAAGAAAACATAGAAACTAAACTCATGGACCTTGGATTTAAAGAGGATTTTGTGAATTTAACCTCAAAGGCAAGGGAAGTAAAAGCAAAAATAAATGAATGGGACTACATCAAACTAAAAAGCTTCTGCACAGCAAAAGAAACTGTCAACAAGATAAAGAGACAACCATCTGAATGGGAGAAGATATTTGCAAGCAATGCCTTCGATAAAGGCCTAATATCCAAAATATATAAAGAACTCATAACAAAAAAACAAATGATCCAATAAAAAATTGGGCAGAGGACTTAAAAGACACTTTTCCCTAGAGAAACATTAAAAGATGCTCAACATCACTAGCTATTAGGGAAATGCAAATCAAAACCACAATGATATACCATCTCATACCTGTTAGAATAGCTGTTATTAACCGGACAAGTAATAACAAATGCTGGAGAGGATGCGGAAGAAGTCCCTCACAAAACTAAGAATTGATCTAGCATATGATCCAGCAAGCCCTCTACTGGATATTTACCTCAAAGACTTGAAAACCCATATCTGAAAAGATATTTGCGCATCCATGTTCATAGCAGCATTATTCACAGTGGCCAGCACATGAAAGCAACCGAAGTGTCTTACAATAGACGATTAGTTAAAGAAGCGGTGGTACATATATACAATGGAATATTACTAAGAAGAGATGAAATACTGCCATTGCGACAACCTGGATGGACCTCGAGATAATCATGCTAAGCGAAATAAGCCAGACAGAAAAAATTGAAAACCGCATGATATCACTTATACATGAGCTATAAACCTAACAGGATAAACAAACAGAGACTCATGGACATGGACTATAGACTAGTGGTTACTAGAGGGAGGGGATGTGGGGGAAGAGGGAGGTAGATGGGGTAAAGGAGGTCAAATATGTGGTTACAGAAAGAAATCTAACGATGGAAGGGGAACACACAATGCAGTATATATACCTTACTGTTAAATTGTACATCTGAAACTTACTAGAGTTCACTAACCAATGTCACAAAAGTTAAAAAAAAAATGTAAGAATAGCAGAAAGCTCTGGGAGTATTTAGAATGGCTACTTCCCCCTCTCTCTACCAGAAACAGGAGGGGGATTAATTTTCTCTGATCTTTACTATGAGAAGCTAGAAGGGCTCCTGGGGGTAAAACTCATAAAAGTGTCCTCCCCTCCATTTCCCCAAAGCCAGACCTCCCTGGGATTTTTAATTCTCAAACTCGTCCATATGGAACCTCCAGCAATTTGTCAATTATAATTTAGGGTTTTACTCTGGCACTGGTTCCTGAGGAGGTTTCTCCTGGTGGGATCCACCTGTTTATCTCTACAATTTTGGGACAGAGGTTTGCTCTGTGACCTCCATACTCTAATGGATCTAAGAGAGTTGTTGATTTTTGGTTTGTTCAGCGTTTTTCTTTTGTATGGATAGGAGAGACAACATCTAAGCTCCTTAAGTTCTGGACTGGATATCCTTCAATATTTTTTATGAATAAGTGAATAGACGCTATAAGAATGTGCAGCTATCAGCTGGGTCACTATAATTGTTTGCTCTAGTTTTGTAAGTCTGAACTTTATTTTAATCAATCACAAAAATAATTGTACAGGAAGGGATGAATTTTCATACCAGGGAAAGGTACTTTTCAAACCTCATGATGATCCCCAGTGATTGAATTTTTCACTACAACAGATTGTTTTCATAATACTATATATATATGTTATATTATCCATTAGTCAATAACTCCCAAACTGAAAGAAACATATTCTAAATGTGTTGATTATGGTATAGGCTAGGTGGCGATAACAGATACTACTATAAGTCGCTGGTTCAAACATAATAGAAATGTACTTCTCTCTCATGCAAACGGTCTCGAGGGAAGTCATTGTCCAGGGTGGGTGGAAAAAAGGTCATGGGGAGCAGGTTCCTTCTGTGTTGTTACTATGGTGGTGTTCTATCCAAATTATTGAAACTGGCTAACCTCCTTGTCCAGAATTCAGCCTGCAGAAAAGGATCAGGAGAAAAGGTAGGGAGCATGCAATTTTCTTTTAAGTGTATGATGTGGAACTTGTACCATCACCTCTGCTTACTTTCCACTGGCACAAACAGTCCAATGGCCAACTAGTTGCAAGGGAGGCTGGGAAATTCAACCTCAAGCTGTGAGGCTAGATAAGGGAAGATAAACTGAGGATTGATAAGCAACCTTCAACACTATGCGACTCTGTGTGTGTTTATAAAATAACCTTACTTAGAAGTTTTAAAATGTATTTTGAAATCTGAAAAAAGTACCTGTGTTTATAGGTAATATCAATATTAGTAACTTTCTCTTCTTAAAATCATGTTTAAATGAAAATCTTACACAAAATACAAAGAAGACACTCCAGAAAATGAACCTTAATGATTTTGCTGAGTTGAAAGAGAATGTGTAATCAAGATGCTGGCTGTTTAACTAGGAAGGACCATATAAAATCCAAATATAAAAGTGTGTGTATGTGTGTGTGTGTATGTGTGTGCGCGCACGCATGCGCGTATGTGTCTGTGTATAGGGTTCAGATGGGTCAGTTTTAACATAGCGTTCCATTTAAAGAAATATGCACTTCAGCAGCCCGAAGTAATTTATAAGAAATTTTAACATTCTATGTGCATTTCTCAAGAAATGTTAAGGAGATCTATGTTATAACCCACAACAATCCTTAAAAATACAATGTCGCTCTTCCATTCTTTTTTCTTACTCCAGATTTGTTCCAGAGTCTTCCAGAACTCCCCCAACTCTCCCAACACCCACCTTTTATGGCTCTTCAACCTTCTTCACCTCGAGCTCTTTCTTCTTTAGACCAATTTAGAATTGAGCTTCTTTTTATAGTTTCATTTCTGCTTTGCTCATTACCTGGATTCTCCACAAGAGAGAACCCAGGGCTGACCCAAAAAGCCAAAATCCTTTCCCCTTTCTTTTTGCATCTCCGTCCTGGTAGCATTCTGTCTCTTAATTTTTGCATCACAAAAAATACCAAGAACTAGACTGGGAGAGAAAGAATGCCTCAGATGGTGGGGGAGGGTAGAATCTGCACAGACAAGAATGGGGAGGCTGTGAATACTTACACATTAAAACGTCTTGTTTCCATCACACATATATCATTAAGAGCTCAAATGAGGATAATGTGGATGGCCGTGACTCCAAAACAGATGGAAAAGCTCTCAGTTTAAAAATATTCACAAAGCTGGATTTATACAGATGTTCCACCTGAAGCCTGAGCTGAACAAATTAATGCTCACAGTGGACTATGAAACTCTAATCTATAAAGTGAAAAGGGAAGGGAAGGAAACTGAAAATTACTGAGCACTTACTCAAGTATTGTGTTAAGCTCTTTAAACAATGTCATGTCATTTAAAATCCCCAATAACCTTTCAGATCAATGTTCTAAGCTTGGGGATCTACAGACCATATTCTCACTAATACACGAGTGGGGAGATTTAAAAATCTGTTTTCACATCAAAAATAATATTAAAATGTTCGACGTGATGAAGCGTAAGTGCTTGACAGTAAGATTTTGATTGCAGAAGCATCCATTTCAAAAGCATCTAATTCGAATAAACATATTGCCAGTTGTATTACACAGTTGCTAGCTAAACAATTGGATAAGGAATTTAGTGACCCACCCAATAAATTCTTGGTAATCTGGATAACTAACCATTTGAGTGACCTTGCTTTTCCCTCCCCAAGCTTTAATTCCTGCTCTTAAGTTTTAAATTCTTCCATAAAGAGTGAACTCACAAAACCCTAGGCACCCCACCCTTGGACCCCATAAAGTCAGAACCCCAAGTTCACACTCGATCCTTCTCTACTCACTACCTTGGTGTGTGGCCCTCTGATGTGCCATGTACCTAGCTCTAGGACCTGTGAATAATAACCATTATTTTTTTCAAGTTCCCCCATGATTGTTGCTGAAGTGTGTCTTGCAATCATAATAAGAACTACAAGGGCTGGTCTACAACTACAACACTGGCTTTGGTCGGGGGGAATGTGCGTCGAGTCCCACAAGTGATATGGGCCCAGGTGAGTGCCCTCAGGCATTCTTAGATCTATAGATGAGCATATTCTGGATCATCAGAAAGATCATCCTATAATCAAAACTACTTAAAGCTAAAGAGTCATATGGCATCTCATAGCACAACTTTAATTGAGGTAGACTATGAGAAAGACACAAAGGAAAACTTAATATGAAAATGACACATGTATGCCAAGTAAAGGCCAAAAGACCTCATAATATATGAAATGGTTGATGGCATTGCAGGAGCTCCTGTTCAGAAGAGGGCTAAGAGATTTGAGTCATCACCTGGCATACGGTAGTGAAGTCATATTCTAAAAGCTACGATTTGCTATAAGCAAGACTAATACATTGTTAATACTGTTTCTTTGAGTTTTGGTATTTTGATGAGTATTTGAACAGATTTACAAATTTGTGTTGATTTATATCGGTGTAGTAAATTAGATTATTTTTCTCATTTTGTTACTCTCTCTCTGTTATGGCTTTATACAGCCAAGCTTGTATCCTGTGACTTTGTAGTACTTCTCATTAGAGAGGCAGAATGTTATAGAAGCCTGGAAAAAAGGCAACCTGTGTTATGTGGCAGTAAAACATTGGCAAAACTGTCACTTTCAATAACGTGAAGACAAAAAAAAATGTACCTAATAAACTTGTGGCATGGGACAAGAGGTTCTCAGTCAGAATGTCGATTATGCGAATAGGCTGCAATTTGCTGCATTTGAAAAGGTACAAGAAAGCGATGAGCTCAGAAGAGAATTGGCTAGTTTGTAAGCAAAATGGAGAGGGAATGCGGAGGGCCTGGAAATTCCAGAAGCTGTTGGGTTGATAAATCAAATTGTTTCTGGTTTCCAAAATTGAGAAATATCTTATATTTGAAAGATCTACTAAAATAGCCCCAGGGAATGACAGAAACCTGGCACGATCCAAGACAAACCTCAAGATGATATCCACGGTGGGTACTTTTACCTGGACAAAATTACTTTTAGAAAAGTGGTTGAATAAGTGGTCCCACTCATGCCTGATGCACCCAACATACTTGTAATTAAGTCTAGAGAGACATGCCTCACAAATCTTACAAGCATGGCTTTTGGCGCATTGGATCACAGGTCATTAACCTCATCAAAAACCTGCGGGTTTTTAAGAGCTATGTTTGCAAAAGTGCCGCCATGCTAGATGAAAAGAGACTGACTTTGAGAAGGATAAAAGAGCTCTGGACTCCAGACTCGGAGCCCAAGTAAATGATAGAGCTGCTCAGATTCTCCAATACTCTCTTAAAATGTGGCCAGGAAGGATGAAGGAAAAGGAAGGTCATGCCCAAGGCACAGTGGGGCATTCAAGAACAGTGGACTGGGGCATGACTCTCTGGGGTATGGACAGGTCCTACCTCGTAATGGAATGCTCCCAATCCCAGGGGAAACTGGTCAATACTTTTATAATAGGATTGCAGAGTTTCAACGGGCTGGTGACCACTACACAACTTATTGTTATTCCTTATTCCTATTTCACGATTGTATGTTGGCCTGTAGGGCGACAGATTATCTTTTTGTTTAGACATATGTGGATCAAGAAGAGCCACGCCTGGCCCCACTGTGGAACACAGATCCTGAACTTTGATGTCGTGATTGGATGAGGCTTTGGCATGCTTTGAGGGGCACCGGAGGAGTGCATCACATAAGAGAACAAAATGAATAGTTTCCGTGAGGGAGACTATTTTTCTCCGTTCTTCAGTTCCTCTCAGTTGTAGATTCATACCTCCATGGTTGTTGCCATGGGACTTTGCAGGACCTTCATGACAGGCAAGAATAAATTTCACTACCCCATGGAGGCTGGACATAGCTGGAATGTTAATGAACAGACACGAGATGAGGCTTTAAATATGCGTGAATGGTCTGTTTGGCTTTTGAAGTCCTGTGATACATCATTAAAAATAACCCCCCCAAAACCCCAAACCAACTAACCCACCAACCAACCCATTTCCCATGTAGTTTCCAATCTCAGAATGAAGAAGATCTGGGAAACAGACTGAATCTACCTGTAACTTGGTGCTAATCCTTACCGCGCCCAGCTAACATAGGCCAAACCCCATCGTGAATACGAGAAACAAATATTTGATTCATAAGTTACTGAGATTTGGGGGGTTATCAGTTATGCAGCATTATTTTTGTAGTAGTTGACTAATCCAATTGGTATAAGAAGCATAAGCATGAAGAATTCGTACCTAGTTTTACGTTTATACATAGCTCAGTAGTATTAAATTAAAAGACATTTTGAGATTTGAGTCAACATTAGGGTTTTATATTTTCTAAAGGTCTCCATATATTAAGCAAATCTTGGAAATCCTGCCTTAGGGAGTTCGGATTAACTCCATTTTATGGATGAAGAAACCGAGGCCACTCAGAGACTGGTGGCCTCTGCAAGTCAGAGGAGTTTCGTGCTCTGTGTCTTGCTGCCTCTTTTTATTCATTTTAAGTAGCTTCCCTTTTGTTTATTAAATTAAAATTCGAGGTAAGAGCACACAGGGATCAAAGGCAAGAAAAAAAAATGTTTTCTGAAAAGAAAGATAGAAAGGAAAAAGATAAACTGCCAAGTTCGGGTGACGAAACCTGGCAGAATAATTTATAAGCAAAACTCTGAGTGTCCAAATCCTGTCAGAGATTTTCACCATCAAAGGATTGACATACGAAGCTCATGTGTCTCTACAATTAGCAGACAAGAACTGTGCTTTCAAAGTACTTCAAAACTTGTGACCATCCACCAGTAAGATGGATACTAACATCAAAGTATATAGCCCCCAAAAAAGCAGTGCCGGAGGATCCTGCAGAATTAGACCTGGAATGAAAGGACTTTTGGAAATAAAAGTGCAGATTACAAAACAAGTAGATTCTTTTAATGTTGAAGAGAGCTTTTCTTGTTTAAGTTTTCCTCATCGGAGCACAATTTGAGTCGTTTCAGATGTTAATCACATCACGGAGTGGGGAAAATCCCTCCAGAGTATAATTTTTTCATGCGGCTCAGTGTTAACAGGCCCTTTTAAATGTGGAAGAAACTCGTAAGCTGCTTGGGATAGTTTTCGCAAACTATCCACAAGACGCGCCATTTGGAAACCTGTCGTGGGTCGGGCCTGGGTGAGAGCCTCTGCGCCCCTAAATCACTGCCTCCTTTGGGTGAGGAGAGACCCTAAATGCCGCAGACACTTGGGCAGCCCCGCTCCTCCCTGTCTGTCTAGGGGAAGCTACAGCCGCT
Organism: Pteropus alecto; assembly: GCF_000325575.1. NCBI lineage: Eukaryota > Metazoa > Chordata > Mammalia > Chiroptera > Pteropodidae > Pteropus > Pteropus alecto. Next base: position 344,477 of record NW_006443566.1, read on the forward strand.
TTCGCAGAGACAAGTCGATTACCAGAATATGGTGTTTATGAGTGTTACTTCCTCAGAGAACGTTGTGGGAATGTTTAAAAAGTGATAAAGAGAAGAAAAGGGAAAAATGCTAAAGAAGAGAGGAGGTTAAATCCTCTCCCCCAGCCGGCCACCTCGATCCAATTTTCTCACTTTAGGAAACTCCTTTATTTCTAAAATATCTCAAAAGATGCCCACTTCTCAATTCACTGACTATCTCTTTCTTGTATATGACACCCTCGGACACGACTGTTCTGGAAGTAGTTTTGAACCAGAGAAGAACAGTTATCCCATGGAAAGGGGGTGTCTTTGGGGAAAAAAAGCAAAGTGGTTCAGGCTCGGGAGGCGAAATTTCTTGTGAAGGTGGCCTCTGTGGGCTCACCGTCTGGGGAAGGTCGCCTCGTAGCTGGGCGGTTCTCTCTGCAAGGCCAGCTTCTCGGTCACTTCCATGGCCTCCAGGGCAGAGAGAGCAGCTGTTCCGCAAGGACAAGCTTTGTTCCAGAACATTGTGAGGAAAACGACACTTTAGACAATCCAATTGGCATCACTTAAAAATCAAAGGTTTTTAGGGGGGAGGGGCGGGGGACAAAGTTGAGACTCCTGTGGTTATTTTTATTATTAATGAATGGATTGATCGCTCTTTCCGTGATCGTAGGAAGACGACTTCATTTTCCTCCCTTTCTCTTCTACATTCTCCACCTCCTCTCCTTGGAGTGCTGAACCATCCGATGCTTTGTGCCGTGGGGGTAGAGACAGAAAAGGAGAATTGCAATTTTGGAAGGACGGAGGATATCAATCTTATTTGCAGTGTAGTGTTTGCAATAAACGTTCTTTAAAAATAATATTGAGCTTCTAAGATGTTTGAAACAATTCGACATAAGCAGAATGAGTATAAACACCTTTTTGCAAATTTTAAAAATAATTACATTCATTAATTAAATAAAATATCAAAATACTCTTAAAAGCTTCAAGTAACATGTCTAATTTTTTTTTATTTATCAGATTAGACTTTTTGTTTTCTCTGATCTGAAGTTAGATGTGAAGCGATTATAATACCTGTTTGGATACCTGACAAAATATGATGTATTCCTGATATCCAAATCTGAAATTAACACTCAAATTTGATATAATTATTCTTACATAGGACACTGTACGTAGCCTATCTTTAGTAATTCATTTGGGGTAGGTATATTAGATTATTTTTATTTTAAAATTCTTTTAAAATCAGGAAAATTATTTTTTTAACAAGAAAAAATCGGTTTAATTATGTATGTACATACGAGAACCCCACATACATGAGTCAGAGAGACCACATACCTGAGAAATTCCAGGAAAATTATTGTTTACCAAGTATTTTAACAAAGTTATTTTTATAAAAAATAAAATTTTCTCATTGAAAAATTTCAAATTATTCAGAGGTACATACAAAATATGTACATAATAGTTTAACACTTTGACGTATATTCTTCTAGACGTTACATATACACCTATGTGCAAATGGATTTTTAACGAGTTTTTATCTCTCCCTACTTTTATTGATAGTTTTTCTATGTCAACATATAAAATTACTTCATTCTTCTCAACAATTATATAATATTATATGTACTAGAATTTATTTAACCATTCCTCGATCAACTGGGCATTTAGGTTATTTCCAATTAAATTTATATTACCAATAATATTATGATAAACAACATATATACACACACACACACACACATTTTTACTCACTTTGAAATTTTTCTATAAGATTCCTGAACTTGGTATACTTAATTAGAAGTTGCACATTTAAAATTTTAGTAGATGCTATCTAATTATCATACAAAACACTACTAGTTTACAGTAACATCAAAAATAGATAAAAATTGTTCCAAAATTCCTTTGGATTTTTATATAAATAATCATAGCATTAACCAAAAGAAGGGAATTTTAAACACTGCTTTTCCAGTTCTTACTCAGTTTTTTTCTTTTCTCATTTTATTTGCTAGGACTTCCATTTGAACGCTGAATGGAAGTAGTAGTGTCAGGCATCCTTGTCTTGATCATATCTTTAGTGAGACTGTTCCTATAGTTTTATGAGTAAATATGATCTTTACTGTGGGTTTTTGATAGATATCTTTTATCAGATTTAAAGTGTTGTTCTGTACTGAATGTTTTGCCACCCCTCCCCCTCCCAATCCCCAATTCGTATGTTGAGGCCCTAACCCCCAATATGATAGTATTTGGAGGTGGGACGTTTGGGAGATAATTATGTTTAGATGAGGTCATAAGGGTGGGGCTCCCATAATGAGATTAGTGTCCTCATAAGAAGAGGAAGAGAAAGCTCTCTCTCTTGTGTGCCATGTAGAGACAATGGTAGAAGGTGGCTGTCTCTAAGCCGGGAGGAGGGTCCTCACCGGAACCAGCGCAGGCTGGCTCCATGATCTTAGACTTTCATCCTTCAGAGCTGTGATATATTGTGAAGTCACTCAGTCTATAGTATTTTGGTATGGCAGCCCGAGCTAACTAATACAAGAATTTTCTTTTGAATCCATCAGGGTACACTCACCTACAATTAAACAGAAAGTGTAATTAAAAGGGGTTAAACATTCAAGGCATTTGTTATCCCCTCTTAAGAACGTCAGAGTTGCAAGGAATCCCAGGTCTGGGTAATCTTACCACTCCATCAAGGTTCCTTTATCTTTTCACTCTCCAATTCTCAGCACATTGTGCTCCTGTTGAGGTATTTCTTTCTTTTCTCATGATCTTGAAATTGCTGCCACAGTTCCAGGTGTCTCATTCAGACAACTTTTTGAGGCAGAAATGGGAATATTCGTGACTTTTGCAAAGTGTAGAAGCCTTTTTGATCCTATGAAGCATAATCCATCAAGGTTCCTTTGTCTTTTCACTCTCCAATTCTCAGCACATTGTGCTCCTGTTGAGGTATTTCTTTCTTTTCTCATGATCTTGAAATTGCTGCCACAGTTCCAGGTGTCTCATTCAGACAACTTTTTGAGGCAGAAATGGGAATATTTGTGACTTTTGCAAAGTGTAGAAGCGTTTTTGATCCTATGAAGCATACTTAATGTCTAACTGTCCAGGATCGAGTCCTGAACAATGAGATCACCGTGATCTCCTTGCTTCAGTGAACACTTACCCTTAAGGCTGGGGAGAAGTCCAGCCTTTCCGGAAGACTGGTTGTATTAATTATTGCTGCCTAACAAATTACTCCTCATATTTAGCAGCTTACACTTATTTATTCTACATATATTATCTCACACAGTTTGTGACAGTGGAATCTGAGAATGCTTAGCTGTGTGGTTGTGATTGAGGGTCTTTAATGAGGTTGCAGTACATTTGTCAGATAAAGTGACAGTAATCTGAAGGCTTGACCAAGGCTGAAGGATCTGCTTCCAGGATGGCTCACTCGTATGACCGCTGGCTGGCGACCTCAGTTTCTTGTCATGTGAACCTCCCCACAGGGCTGCTCATGACATGGCAGCTAACTTCCCCTAGGGCAAGCACTATAAAAGAGAGCAAGGAAGAAGCTGTATTGCCTTTTATTACCTAATTGCCCAATTCACACACTGCTGTTTACACTTTATTTTATTCATCATTAGACTCTACCTCTCGAGGAGAGGAGTGTCAAAGACTTTGTGGACATATGCGAAAACCACAATTGCCATGGCCATGAGAGGAGATTGAATAAAAGTGCCAGTTCTTTTTGGAGGGAAGAAGTAAAGGTGGCTTGTGAGGAGACAACTAATTATTTTTTCTGCCTTCTGGTCCTAGTTTGCTAGGTTTATTTTTTTTTTTAATTGTGCTCATTTGAATTTTATCAAACTTTTTTTCAATTACAGAAGTATGTTTTTTCTACTTTAATCTTTTAATGCATTAGAATACATTGTTAGTTATTTTTAATATTCAAACACCTTATTAATAGGATACAATTTTTAAATATTATTACTTTTTGTATATTTCTGACTTGATTTTGCATCTATATTCAAAGGTGAGATTGGTTTCTTCTTTACGTTTCTATTGTTTTTGTCTAGTTCTGGTATCAAGGATATATTAATTAGCCTAATGAAATAATTGAGGTAGCTTTTTCTCTTTTTCTGTTCTTTGAAAAACAGGCTATATATAGTTGTCTCTTTTGCTTTCTTTGCTATCCTTGCTCAGACTTTTGGCTTGGGGATATCTTTTAATCTGAAAATTTGTCTGTCTTAAGTGTTTGGAGTTTTATTCTATTGCTCCTCCCGCTCCCCCCCCTTAACCATATTTAACCTCTGACTCCACAAAGATACCATATAGTCCCTTTGCTTTATCTAGAGAATGTTTCTTCAGGCTTTATTCTGGTGAAACTGCCAGTTTCTGTGGGCTACTAGACTAATATTTCTGCAAAGTTTTAAGTAGGTATTCCTCTGAGAGAGCATGGCTCACTTTGGCTCCACGGGTTTGCTGACTCCCACCAAGGTCGCTGAGAGGGTTCTTGAGGGGAAGATGGTAACTTGCTTCTCTGGCCATCTTCTCCTAGATGTGCTCGGAGCTATGGGCACTTGGCTCTGGTTTTTTCATGATCAATCCTTTTGCTTTGTGTCCTTCAGAAGTTCTTCATAATATCTGGTTTATTAATGATACTAGTCCTTGGTTTCTAGCACTGTTATGGATTTATTCCTTTTACTATTTACCTCCTTTGAAATTGCAATGAAATTTTGGGAGGAAGGATAAGAAACGTTGTTTTAGTCAGTCTGCTATTTAGATAGAAAGTCCGTTGCTGCCACACGCTGTCCACACAGAACGTGACCCATGCACAAGCTCACTTACAACTGTGCCATTTAAAAACCATTACCTTTTAAGAGATACATTTTAAAAATAATACATGCATATTACAGAAAACTTAGAAAATACAAAAACATAAAAAGAAGGGAAGAAGATCTATTACCCAATCACTTAAACAGTTACTTCTATCAGGCTTGGGAATTTTCTGTATTCCTATTAAATAAATATTTATAATCCTGGTGTGTATGTGTGTGTGTGTGTGTGTGTGTGTGTGTGTGTGTGTGTGTGTGTATATGTATCTTTTTTATTTAGCATTATACCAAAAGTTTATTTTAGTGTTTTTACTTTTTTGCAGTGGTGGTGCCATTTTTTAAAACACAATTTCCGTGGTTCTAAAAACCTTTCTAAAAATCTGATTATGTTCTTTCATGTTTTTTTAATAACATGTCGTTTTCTATTTCATATGGGATTTTCTTTTAGTCTTTGAGTTGCGTTTTCTATGAGCAAGGATTGCTCACCTTTTATCTTTTTTATGATCTTTCTCTGATTTTCTTTGCTGTAGTGTATTTATATATAGTGACTGTGTTATTTCTTTACTGCAGGCAGTTCTGCCGAGATTTTCTCTCTCATCTGACCGTTAGTGAGTCTCCCTTCTCATTTATCTGAAAGCTCAGTGGGTATTAATATTCTGGCTGTTTTGGAGGAAGCCTGAGGTTCTCAATCAAGAGGGAAAGCTCGGTGAGTACCTAGTCAGTCATTTTTTAGTGAACGAGTCCTGATCTTTCTTCTATAATTTAATGGGGTTAATTCCGCTTCAGATCCTTCCTCCGGCTCAGGATCTAGCACTTCAGCTAAGAGTCATTTCCTTCACTTCCCCCAGCTCTCCCCAGCTGCTGTTCACACTCTTCTCTGGCTTCTTTTTTTAAATCTTAGCTTTATTAAGGCATAATTCACAAACCCTAAAATTCATCCTTTTAAGTACAATTCAGTGTATTTTTAGTCTATTCACAGAGTTGTGTTACCATCACCACTATCTAATTTTAGGACATTTTCATTACTCCCCCAAAGAAACCCTCCACCTGTTAGCAGTCCCTACCCACAGTCCTCCCTGCCCCTTCCCTAGTTTCCTGGGAATCACTAATCTACTTGCTATGGATTTGCTTATTCAGGACATTTAATATAAATAAGTCATCCAGTGTATGACCATTTGTGATTGGCGTCTTTCATTTAGCATGATGTGTTCAGGCTTCAGCCATAGTTATTTATTTATTTATTTTTTAAATTGTGGTAAGAACACTTAACATGTGATCTACATTCTTAACAAAATTTTAAGTCTATAATGCAGTATTTTTGTCTATAGGCACAATGTTGTACAGTAGATCTCTAAGATTTATTCATTTTACACACGTTGATTAGTAACTCCCCATTTTTCCATCCCTGCCCCCACCCCCTGCCCCCCGCCGCAGGCCCTGGCACCCACCAATCTATTCTTTGCTTCTATGAGTTTGACTACATTAGATACCTCGCAGAAGTAGTAGAATCATACAGTGTTTGTCCTTTTGTGACTGGCTTGTTTCACTTAGCGTCATGTCCTCAAGGTCCATCCATGTCACATATTACAGGATTTCCTTCTTTTTTCCTTTTAAGGCTGAATAATGTTCTATTGTATGTATATAACACATTTTCATTATCCAAGTTTCAGCACGTATCGGTACTTCATCTCTTTTTATTTTCAAATAATATTCCATGGTATGGATAGCCCACATTTTGTTTATTCATCATTTAGTTAATGGACATTTGGGTTGTTTCTACTTTTTGACTAGTGTGAATAATGCTGCTGTGTCTCAAGGGTTTTAAGAGAGGAAAACCCAAGGGTTTTGGTCTAGACATTCTTAGATTGGGGCGTGGGAGGGCAAGGAATGATGGAAACTCCCCATATTGCTACACCCCATCCTCCAACTCTTGCAAATGGACTTGTCTTCTTTTCCTTTCCCCGTTGCTTTCTGTTGCAGTACATTCTTGTTTATTGCTGAACCATTTGTACTTTACTACTGACTGCTCTGCAGTGCCCTTCACGTCTTCTTCTAGTCAAGGAAAACAAGAATGGTGAGCCATGACACTTTTCCCTGTCACTAGTGAGATACAGACATGGCTACAAGGGCTTTTGCTTCCACAAGAGTCTGCTGCTTTTCTTTTTCCATTCCACCTTCCCTCTGTCTCAAATAAGTCTTCCCCAAACTGAATAGGATTCACAAGAATGTTTAGGATATTATACACTCACCTTCTTTCTCCCTCTCATTTCCCTCACTGCTCAGGAATGGAGAGTTAGGAGCTCATCCAAATGACATAATTGGTCTCTCTCTTGCCCTGACTGCCACTTTTCAAGTATTATTACAAGAAGTTGGCCTTTTCTCTGACTGCTGGTTTTTTTCTTCTGTTTTTACCTACTTTTTCTCATTTCATTAATTTTAAGGGAAGGGATATTTTATGATTTCGATTCACTTTTTCCAGGAAAGTCTTCAGGTGATTCCCCAAATACCATTACGAATTATTTATTTACTTGCCTAGAACAGTCCACTGAGTGACTGTAACATGATTTACTTAAGAATTCCCCTGTTTTTGGACATTAAATTTGTTTCCATTTCTGGCTATTATAAATAATGCTTGGAGGAGTAATTTTTGTACAAATCTTTTTGTTTTGAGATCATTTTCTTAAGTTAAACTGCCAGATGTGTAATTACCTGACAAAAGAATAGGACAATTTTTAAGGTCCTTGAAACAGCTCTGCCAAATTATGTACCCAAAAAAGTTGTTCTAATTTGTGCTCCCACCAGCATGGGTTAAGTGTGCCTCTCTGATTGAATCTTTACTTTTACTAAAACAAAACAAATCAACAAAACACACCACTAACTTCTTATTGTTAGAATTTGTAGTACTATGGGTTAGAAAGAATATAAAAATAATTGCAATTGCCTTAAAAGTTGTAAAGGTGTGACAATACTATTGTTATTGTGAAGTTTTTGATTACTATGGTTTATTTCAATCAAAAAAGTAGAAAGGCACTTTTTGGATTAGTATGATCTAGCCAGTTTAGGTATAATTAAATAGATTTTGTAGAATCTTAACTTTAGCTGGGCCACTTTTCTGTTTTTAACACTTTAGCAAGGTAGACATACTTATTGAAATATATAGTATACTACATATTTTAAAGTGCACCATTTGATACATTTTGATATACATATACCCATGAAACCATCACCACAATCAAGAGAACGAACATTTCATCACCCCCGAGTTTTCTCTTGGCCCTTTCTGTTGTTTCCAGATCCTTCCCACCCTCCCACTACCTCATCCGCTTTTTGCCACTAAAGATTAGTTTGAATTTTGTAGAGTTTTAAATAAATGAAATAATCAATTATGTACTCTTTTTTTGGTCTGGCTTCTTTCAATCAGCATAACTATTTTGAGAGTCATTGATATTGTTGCATTTCCAGGTTGGGGCTATTACAAAAAGTTGTGATCAACGTTGATGTGCAAGCCTTTGTATGGACATAGGCTTTCTCTTCTCTTGGATAAATACCTAAGAGTGGAGAGGCTGAGTAATGTGGTAAGTAAATGCTTAACTTCTAAAAAAACTGTCGAACTATTATCTAAAGTGGCCATGATGTCATATCCTACCAGCAGGAGATGAGAGTTCAGTTTCTTTCACTGCATCACCAACACTTGATACGGTCACTCTTTTTGAGTGTAGACATTCTAATTCTAATGGGCGTGTAGCGGCATCTCACTGTGGTTTTCATTTGCATTTCCAACTGGGCTACTTTGATGCTGTAAGTAGGCAGATTGGTATAGTGGAACTGTGTGTCCTTTTATAGTTCTGTGACATTGGATAAACTATGTAATGTCTCTGTGCCTTGGTTTACTCATCTAAACAATAAAGATGATGAGAATTGTGCTGCATACTTTCACGAGGGTGTTATTAAAATTACACTATGTCTGTAATTTTAATTATTAGACATAGTGACTATAAAATGCTTTGTAAACTACATAAATATTAGATATTAAGATGATGGTTAAATTGCTGCATGATTTTTGGCAAATCACTTCAACTTATTTGAGGATTACTTTCCAGTTGTATAAATTGAGGGGCTAAATCAGGTGACCTCAAGTTTCCTTCAAGTACAAAAATCTTCTTGTCTAAAAAATATGGCACTGATGTTCCAATACCACATATATAACACATTTATGGAAAAGTACTCCTTAATGTGGAAAAAATGATAGCTAAACATTAAAAAACCATGCGTACTTTGTAATTTCTTATTATCTTAGCTATGCCAGATTTTAAAATTCTGCCAGATTTCTATTTTTCTGATTTTTCTGTGTCTTATGTGGAGGTGGTTAGTAATAAGTCTTTCCTTTGTTTCTTTAATTAATCTGATCCAAAGATTAAGCAATATTAACATTTACATAGAAGCTCATCTTCTGTGTTCCAAACCTTCAAAATAATGTGATAGTTTCACTAAATATCATTCAGTCAGTTCAAATCATTTTTTAAAGTTTAAAAAACTATGTCTGGTTATTCATACCAAGAGCTAGGCCAAATTTTAAGATGATAAAAGGTTTAAGAACCACTTTTATTAGGATTTGTATATAAATAAAATCATTTAAAGGATTACCTAACTGAAATTGAGAAGACCAAGGAAACTACAGTATAGAGTTATTAGACAGATGCCAGGATCCATATTTTAATAATGTTCTGCCAAACATCTGTTTTATTGCTTAAAGTCAGGTAAACAAATAATATGAAATTTGATAGAACAGCATCTTAAAGTTGATTTTTAAATGATTAAGAGATTTACGAAAATAGCTTGTACCTAATTGGTGTATTTCGTAGTAGTTGACTCAAACACATATTTATTCCCTGATAATTTTGGTGACTTCATTGATGTATTATGATAGTTTAACTACATAGTTTGAAATGTACTCACAGTGACATGTTTTTCCTTCAAGTTCCCTCGAATACATTATAATTTATCCATATTCCATAGAGTTTAACAGTCATGTATTAAATAGAAAAAAGGTAGTAGAAAGTAGGAGCTAATTTCTTCCTCCACATTCTCTGGTATTTAGCAGATTGGAAGCTGACAAAAGTATACCATTAGCCTCCCATTTCTGCTTAAAAATTATCTTTACAATATTTTATTTTACCATATCATTATCTTTCTTTAGTTTCTATACTCCAATTCATAGCTTGACATTATTGGATTTGTTTTTCCAACAGTGGTAGAATTACAGTGATGGCTTCAATTCTCCTTACCTCCCTGTTTTCACACCTTTTGCAAGTGGGTGGAGTAACTGCCCATCATCCCTTAATATTGGGCTCAGCCAGACAGATGACTCGCTTTGGCTAATAAGATGTTAGCTGACCTAACACAAGCAATGTCTTGAAAAAGGTGTCTGTGGCTTGCTCTCTGACACCTCTGCCATCGCCATAGATTATCTTTGGGTCAGCCTGCTGGAGGTTGTGAGAAATGTGAACAGAGCCTGATCACCTCAGTCACATCTAGTCACCTGGATCAGACAATGGCCAGCTCATCCCCAGTTGTATGAACTAGTTCCTCCAAGACCAGCAGAATCACTAAGCCAATCCTCAAGTCACCCCACATGCATGGTCTACAAACACAACATTCTCTGGCCATGAGGGTTTGTGGCTATTTGTTATGCAGTGTTATCGTCACAACAGATAAGCATACATTAACTAAGTCCCATTTCTAAGCGACTTTCTTCATGTTCATAAAATTTTTTTAACTAAACAGAATATGAAAGTGTAATAATCTAGAATAAAAAGGTATAGACATCATTTGGTCAAATTTTGCAACTACATCAGTAATCTCCCGCATCGTTGATAGTGAATAAGAAAAAGTTTCATATCTTTGTTGTTTGACAGGATGGATTTATTCATACCATGAGCCTTTCTATTAGAAAGAATAAAATCCAGAGACGGTTTGATGCTTTTCTAACTTAGAAAAAATTCAGGTAGGTTTCTTATAGAAAAAGAATTTTATTGGTTTGAAGCACAGTTAGAACATAGAGTTCTTAGACAGTGGTTCTTGACCCTGGATGCATATTAGAAGCACTGGGGGCAAGTTCTAAAAATATCCGCGTCCCAGACCAACTGAATTATCATTTCTGGGAATGAAGCCCAGGCTTATATATTGTTTAACAGCTCTTCCACGTTTTCTAATGCACAGCCTAGGCCGGCAGATGCTACACTAAAAAGGATGATCCATTATAGAGGAGACAGCCCTAAACATTTCAGTCTGACCTCAAAAAGTAGACTTCTTATAAAAAATTTAGCACTAAGTCACATCTATGTTTACAAGGTGCAGAGTAGTTATAAGACATGAAACATATAAACACTGACTGAGGGGACTTTTTTCAACATAGGTAGTAGTTAAATATCTTGGGAACACTCCAAGCATTTGTTTTGATCTAGCAATTTTTACCTGCCTTATACAGTCCAGCACATACTTCAACAATCTCTTAACCTTCTAAAGCTTCTTTGTAACTGCAGCTCTTGAAGCCTGCCAGTCTCTGCCTCCCCTAAGAATGTACCGACCAGGGCTAAAACAAAGAAAAGTACATCGCCTCTTGAAATCAAAAGCTTGAGCAAAGATTATGGGTTTGGAAAACTGCAGTTATGAATTCTGCCTCCACAATAAGTTGAGCTGCTGTTTGAATACTTGCTGGGATAGGAATTCTAGCTCCAAACTCAGATAGGCCTGGGTTCAACATATGCTTTTATCATTTGCTAATTTTGATTTCATCATTTTAAAAATGAGGATTATAAAAGTCACTTGCTCATGAGGTTTTTGAGTGTATTAAATAATATAATGCAGGAAAATAGCTTCCACGGTTCTTGGCCCACAGTAGTACTCAATAAATGTTACCTATAATACTGATAATATTTGTTTTAATTATTATTATATTATATTATTATATTACAGTTGATTGTATTCTGTTATATTAGGCAGCTCTTTATTATATTTGTCATTATATGTTTTCTCAGATCTTCCAGTGACACTAATTTTCTCTTAACATGGAATAAATTTAATATCTCTTCCATATGAAGAGCCCTCAAGTATTTGGAGATATGTATCATGTTTTCTATTTTGAACTTTTTCTCCTGGTTCTTTCCCCCTTCTTTGGGCAGGCTGCCTCTGTTTCATTGCACGCAGTCTTAAAGAAAAGATAAGCCAAATGTTATGTCTGATAGGGCTGCCATAAAAAAAAGGCACCACAGTCTGGGTACACAATAGAAATTTTTTTTCCAGGAGCCTAGAAGTCCAAGATCAAGATATCAGGAGGATGGGCTTCTTCTGAGGCTTTTTTGGCTTGTAGATGGCTACCTTCATGCTCACATGGCATTCTCCTTTATAGGTGTCTGTGTCTAAACTTCCTCTTCTTATAAAGACACCAGTCATATTGGATTATGGTCCACCCTAATATCCTCATTTTAATTTAATAACCTCTTTAAAGACTCTCTAAATATAGTCACATTCTGAGGTACTGGGGGTTAAGACTTCAACATAGGAGATTTTGGGGGGATGAGGGGGTGGAGGCGAGTGACACACACAATTCAGCCCATGACACTAAGCTTCAGAGTCTTCTCCCAAGAGTTAGAATCCAGAGAACAATGACCGAGGACATAAGACCGTAAGGGCTGTTTCACTGTGGCAGAGATGTCCTGAGGGTTTTTCCGACAGCTCCCCAGGGCTGCCTGCCCTGCTTTGGTTTCTGTCATTCATGAGACCTGGTTCTTTTGCTTTCTCTTTTTTCCTATGAGCAACCCCTGTAACATGGTGATGCATTCCTTCCTTTTCCCCTTTAAGCTAGACAGAATCAATTTCTATTGTTTGCAATAAAAAAAACCCCTGTAATTTATACATACCCGTAAGTCTGTTCCCCAAATGTGGACTGTAGATAACTGGTGCTGGAAGCCAGCATCACCCCTTGGAAAGTCCCTGCTATCAGAACCAACAAGTCCCCAATTCAAATTGGACCTAAAGAAAACTCTCTAATTGTGTAAGTTGTGCCTTTAGATATTTTGCTTTACTATCAAATTAAATTATGTATATGCTTCATATTAATCTATTCAAAAACATATGTTGTGAAAGTTTTAAGAGAAAGTACTCAATGGTTTTTAAAAATTCTGTTTATCACCAAAAACCCATATTAGGGACAAAGAATGTTTTTGTTTGTTTAGTTAATGATTGTGATCCATGCTGAAGACCAGGAAAAAAGTTGAATTAGAAAGAACTTAATTGAATATAAGTCTGTGTGCAAGACAGGTGTTGCTTGAGAATAAAAGATTATAACCGAAAGTCAAATCTATAATGCTTGATTCACAGGGAATAGCTGGTGACTCTGGCAAAGAATCTTAATTGTACTCGAAGTCTATGTTCCCTTATTTGAATGGTATTAGACTATTTTAGCTGGGCAAATGGCCACCTGGAATAAAGATGTCATTGTCCAGCCTCTCTAGCAGCCAGGTGTGGCCATATGACTATAGGATGGGATACGTGCACAGTGATATGTACAACTTCTGAGGTTTATACCCTTCCTTCCCTTTTCTTCTTTGCCACAGGCTAATTATGGATCTGGTAGGCTTTCTTGGATTATTCAGACAAGGGCAACAATCCAGAACAGCACTATGCCAAGAGAGAGGAGCATACACATCTCTGATTTTATGGAACAGATCCTTGGTACCAGCGTGGATATTTGTGTGTAGAGAAAAATAAGCTTTTTTCTTGTTTTGGACTATGTATCTTCATTGGACCTGCAGTGATGTCTATGTCCTAACTGATATAGTGGCCATTAATATGCTTCCTATTGTTGATTAAATATTGGGGTAATAGTGAAAATGGGAATATAATCAAATTATAGCCATTGGTCGTAAGTTGTAATCAGCGTGTTCAGTGAACAAATGAATAACATGTATAATATTCAGCTTTATCATATGCTTAAAGTGAGAGGGAGGGCCTCAACTTTAATAAGAAATGTTATATTATACATTTCAATTTCTTTTAAAGAATGCCAGTAAAGACTCTTTTTATGATTTCAAGCAGTTCGCTAAAGTACCATGTATTATAGTCTACTAGGTTTGGTTAATAGCCTGTTTCTAGCACTTCGGCACCAAAAATAACTTGATTTTTTAATGTTGAAGAGGGAAAAAAAGAGAATATCTTGAGAAAACCAAATTAGTACAAACAGCTCTATCACTGTGCGTATGACTCTTTTCAAACAGCAAATATTCAATTTTCCTCCATCTATAGAGGGAAAAAATAATGACATCATATTGGGCGCATTATAAAACCACATACATATGCTGTCACAGAAGTAGGAATGCTTTCCAGAATATAATACAACCAAAGAATGGAAACCATTTGCACCAAAATCCAAACTCAAAGTATACAACAGTCTAGCTTTTGAGTGTGGTATGTTCATTGATTTACTCTTTGACAGAACACTGAAAATAGTCTTCAGTTGAAAATTTCTCCATAATTTAAATCCAGTTATCTAGAACCATTTGTCAAAGCCGTAAAAGACTTTCTGCCAGTTCTGATGACCCATAATTATGAGTTAGAATTTTCTTATCTAGTAGAATGAAGAGGAAAAAATAAAACTGCCTGGACATGGAACCTGATCTAACACTTGTATTTCAAAAGTTAAAAAAATAAATTACTTCTTTTCTCTAGATTTTTACATTCTCAGATTCCTTAGGATCGAGATTCTTAACTGGAGTCCATGAGTGAATTTATGAGTTCACGAGTCCAATTTAATGAGAGTCAAAAATTTGAAGATACAGTTCCACAGCTTTCATCAGATGCACATAAGCATCTCTGACCTCAAAACAGATTAAGAGCTCATAAGGTATTGAATGAAAGATACTAAATAAGAGTTGACTATAACCTGGCTCTACTGCATTAGAAGATTAAGGCAACTTAATCTTTTGAAATGACAAAAGCACATCTGTTGCAACAGTCCATGGTTTTCGAAACCTGTTATTTTACTGAGAGTGTCCAAAGCCTCGCTTGCAGAGGCTGCTTAATGGAGAGGATAACTCAGGACTAGACTAAGAGTTTGATGTTTACTGCATTAGTTTCAAAGTCCAGCTGTAAATATACTATAGTTGAGAGATGGAGCAATATAATCTTTTCAAGCCTGAAAAAATAGTGATGCACAGCCAAATACTTTGAGCTGTTTGCTTGTTTAAGAAGAAATCTATTTCAAGATTTGATTACCACTAACTCAGACAACGTTTTCATCACTAAGTCCTTTCGATTCCATATCATGTGTTTCAAATTTGGTCTGCATAACTTATTTTTGTTCTATTTTTCTGTCAAAAACATTGTGGAAATCCCAGGTTATATAATTGAGGTCTTGGAGAGGCAATATACATCTAGCCAACCAAAATAAAATGAAAGCTATTATCATGAAACATGCTTAAGGAAGTCTATCCTTTGTTCTGTTAAGAGTGCCAACATTTGTGATCTTAGAATGCAGTCAAAGGAAACTAAAATGGGTTTTCCTTAATGCAACCATGTGCAAAACCACTCTTTACCATAACAGATGATCTGTAAAAATATTTGTGCATTTTTAAGTACCCATGAGAAGAAATCCATTTTCAGTAAAATAATAATGCAATATTTTTATAATATACCCTAGAAACTGAAATCATTCTATCCATTTTTTTTATTTGGGTTCCTTAGCATCCCCATTAGACAAAAAGGAAAGAGAAAGACCCTGCAGACCCTCTCTATTACAGGGCAGACATTGTAATGCTCATTTCTTTCTTCCTCCTTCTTTGTATTAGGTTGATCATGCAATTCAATTGAGTTACAGTTAGAAGGATATGTTGCATGGCTTTGATCTAATGTCTCTCTTTTCTGTAGGTTTTTAAATTTACATATGAGGATGTTCAAGGAAGAGGCAGTCGCCAATGTGCGGTTATGAAGGTAGCAGTAGTCGATGAGGAGATGGTCGGGTTGCCAATACCTGGGCATTTAAATTTCTTTGTGGAGTGGCCAAGAGGGGAGCTGGCCACCTGATAGGATAAGAAAAGCATTCCCAGGTGGGGTAGCAGTGCAGAAAGGCTGACCATTACTGGACTGACTATTTCTATGGAATTCCCACAAAAAATGCTTAATAAAGAGAAAATAAACAGCATATGGATTCTAGCTGAGGCTTCATGAAAACATCCAGGGAAAAAAAGAACCAAGGGCAGTCTTCCCAATGTACATGAAAGAAGTAAAATATTTTCTTAAATTTGTCTATCAGTGTCAACATTTTGGATGAAATATGCTGTAGAAGAAAGATTAGCTCCAGTTTGCTCAGAAAGAATTTTCCCTGCAAATAATCCCGTGTTTTTAATATGTCAGGTTTACCTTGTCAGTCAGTTCTATATGATAATTTTCAATATGATTTTTTTACTCATGAATTATTTAGATATAGGTTTTAAAATTTCTGAATTTATCAGTTTCCTGACTATGTTTAGCTATTGATAGCATTTGCAATTTTATTGCATTGTTTTTTGTTGAGCTGTATTTGTGGTCAAGTATAAGATCAATTTGTGAAGATATTCAATGTGTGCTTGAAATTAATATGTATTTATTTATTTCTAGGACTACATACATATAGAGTGTATATGTATACATTACATACACATATATATATATATATTATGTCAAGTTTAATAATTTTCTTAACTCTTACTAAAATTCGATTTGCTCAATCCGTCTTTGAGAAAGGTGCTAAAATTTTTTCACCATGATCTATCATTGTAGATTGTTAATTTCTCCCTTATATTTCTGCTTACTTTTTTGATGCATGAATTTTGAGGCTATGTTTTAGGTGGATACAGTATCAGAATAATTGTTTCCCAGGTGAATTTATCATTAAGTAAATCCTTAATAATGCTTTTTTGCCTTAAGTCTGTTTAGTATATTTCAGCTTTCCTTTGTTCAATATTTATCTGGTATTGTAATCATCACTGTCCAACCACGATCCATTTATCCCTCTTAATAAAAACTCAGTTTTGTGCAGGTAGCCAGCTTCCTCTTACACAGGTGAAGGTTTGGTCTAAGGGCGAGTCCATTCTGATTTTTAGTTGATTGGTTATTGGGCATGAGAGCCAGTGCTAGCTACAACGAAGTGTGCTGGTACGTGGCGAGCCTCTGGGATAGTTTTCTTCTGAGCAAGAGCCACCTGAATATTGCTGTTTCTGTTATGACACCTGGAATTGCTACAATCATCTTACTACAAGCCTAAAACCCAACGCAGGGGATGACAGAGCAGAGAGATGGAAAGAACTCAGGTCCTCCAAGCAACCATTTGCTGAATTTCTTTTTGAATATCCTTTTAATTTTTATGTGAAACTTTTCTTTTAGTGCCTTATATAAACTGAATAAAATTGAGTTGTTTTGGACCCAAACACAGGGTTTTAACCTCTTAAGAGGTACATTCATCTATTTTTATTCATTTAATAATATATTTGCTCTTCTTTCATCTTATTTTGCTGTTTTCATTTTCTCGGAAATTTTTTTGGCTCTGTAATATTTTGGTATATGTATTGGTTTTATTTGATTTTTCTTGTAATTTTTGAAAATTATAATCTTTTTTCATTCTACAAGCAGTTGCCTTCAAACATAAGAAACATTCTTGATGTTCAATGGCAGTTTTGTGAAAGCAAAAATTGATGCAATTAAATGTTAGCAAGAATTAAATAAATCATTATACATATCAATAAGGTAATGTTTATAAGCAATTGAAGTGGTAATATTGATATTCACTGAGAAAATATTTTAAGACATGTTGCTAGAGGATAAAAGCAGTTTGTAAAACTCTATTTACAGTTGGCATTCCATGACTTCCTTTGGTCTATTCCTGTTCCCATTATATTTTGCAGAAATTCTGTAATATTTCTGACACGTAAATGCTACCTTTTTCTAGTTTCCACAGCTAGTTCAGGTTTTCTCCCATTTTTATATTCTTTTAGTTCTTTCATTGGCCTGAGAGATGGTGTTAGAATTAGGGTTTTCATCTTTCCTGTAAGTCTTTTTTTTTCTTTATAATGTTACATTTCATTCATTCGTTTCCTCAATAAATATTAATGTATGCCTACTAAGTGCTAGGGATTTAAGTCTAATTATAAGGCTAGATAGTTAAGCGTAAATGTAAGATTATGTAATCTATAAACTAAAAATAAAAGGAAGAGACTGGAAGATAGAAGGTACCTAACAAATAACCCAGTAGAGTAGCTTGACCATGAATGAATAACAGAGATAGCCTCTCATTCATGCATGTACTGTCTTTAACTAAACACAGTAGTTAGTAATCAGAAGAAAGTTCAAGGAAAGTAGAAGAGATTAATAAATTGAAGTTATTTTTAAGGTATGAATCTTGCTCAGTAACTTACCAAGAAAAAAGCTCTGCCAGTTTCATACTTTAGAAAACCAATAGTTCTATTTATTACCTATGCCTCAGCTTCCTTCTCTGTAAAATGGGACTGAGTGAATACAGGTAAAATGGGGTAACAACGATATTACTATTATATATTATAAGATATTGTATATTACATCTATAATGAATGATATAGATGTATATCATTATATATGATATAGATGTATTTATTATATAATGTTTTGATATTATATTAGGTATGCCGGCTCTCTCGTGCCTTTAGCTCCTTTAATTCTCGTGACACCCTATGAAATTGGTTTAATTATTTTTATTTTGCAGTTGAGGTTTAGAGGCTGGCTCTAAACATTTTCTCTAAGAAATAATGTTTTTCTAGAAATTGCAAAGACCTCAAGACTCGTAATCGTAGGAGAAAAAAAAATCACTGTTAATTTAAGAGCATAAAAGTGTATCTCTCACATTTATCCTCACCAATTAAATGAGAATTTATTCAGACATTAACGGGAGGACCGAATTTGCGTTGAAATGTGTTCGGCTTTCTTACAAAGCGAGCTGTAAGCACAAGAATGTTTGACTCTTTCGAGATCCAGTTTAAGAGGTGGGATTCACGCCCCACAGGTCAAAGGATTACAGTAATTTAGAAGATAGATGGCCGCACAGCATCTCTTCACACCTTCTGTTACATAGAACTTGCTTTTCTTTAAGGCTGAAGGCGGAGCGATCCAGGCTAAGGTTCAGCCCTGAGATTATTCTCTAACCTGCCGTGGTTTACTACATAATAGCCTTGTGTCTGATTACTTGTCGGTTTATTCACCCAAATCACTGCAGATTAGTAAAGGAAAGTCTATTCCTGATCCTCTTCCACAGCCCAAACTAACTCAAGCAAGCACTTTTCTGGCTTCTTCCCTCCACTGCCCATGTTCCCCATTGAGTGCCAGCCATGTGGACTGGGTGAGATGGAGCCCCATGTTCCAGGCTGCACATGACCCAGAGACATCAGCATAAATCTGTCCCCTTAGTTGACTCTTCAGGGATGGACACACCTAGGCCTAAATTAATCTATGTTGCCACTACCTGGGTCACTTCAATCAGCCTGACCTAGACAGTTTGCTAAGGGGCTGGCAGAAGACAAAGTCCTCGGAACGGTGTAGCAGCGTGAGGAGATGAGATTTGGAATCGCTGCAGCCATTCTGCAACCCCGAGGGAACCAATCTGACAATGAAGCCAACATTCGGAAGACGGCACAGCTGAGATAATTTCAGAAAAACAGAATTCAAACCTTGATGAAACTTGACCTGAAGACCATTCTACCTTTGCAGTTACACAAAGCAATAAATTCCCTTTATTTTAAAAAGCCATTTGAGTTAGAGTTTCTGCTATTTGCAATCAAGTATATCTTAATTGATGCCGATTGTGGGGCTAGGCAACAGGCTTGCAGAGCCCTATATGAAGTCCACGACTGATTACTTGGCCACATGGTAACATAGTCAATAATATCTTTTTTTAAAAAAACTTGGGTTTTGTAAATGCAGCTGATTAACTGCTTCCTGATGTCTTTTATGTCCACCCTGCGCTGTATTATCTATCTCACTTTTGATGTGGTCCCTACACAGTTGTGACCCTTCTTTTTGTTCATCCTTGGTGATCTGGCTGGACATCTTTTCTCAGTTCCCTAATTTGCCTTTCAGAACTTTGCATAGCTCTGCTTTGCCAATTTGGCTGGCCGTTCCCTGTCCTGCACTTCCCATATAGTTTGTTCACCTGCCAGAATTGTTTGTTTAAAGAGCATCCAGCTCTTCTGGACTCTTTTCTTCCTTCCCATCAAGTCTTTTTTTTTTTTTCTTGCCAGGGCCCTATACTTGTTAAAATTTGCTTTCCCAGAACTGATTATTTTTTCCTCATCAGTTTCTTTCCTTTTCCTTAGGAAAGAAATGTTATATATATTTTTATGACTTTCACAGAAGTTTCAATTTTCTTTTAGTTCTTTATTAACTCTACTATTATTGAAAATTGAATTAGAAATAATCTTTGCCTTATGATACATTTTATAACAAGTAATTATCTCCAGTGTACTTGAAATCTATTTCATGGTTTGTGATTGACTCATTTTCTACAAAATGCAAATATCAGGGTAGTTAGAAACCTGTCTGATCGCCACATTGGAGTATTAGGATGCCTGCCCTCATGTAATTCTGTGTGAAATAAAATAAAATAAAACAGATGTAAATATGTCTTTATATTGTTTGCTTATCTTAAAGTCACTATAATAACACATTTTGAAAATTAAAAATTAAATTATCACCATAATCCAAGGAGCCAAAACAATGGCTTTTATTTCTTACAACCCCTTCCCCCTCACACGCTAGCATTACTTCCATGTGTTCTCAGAAAGGAAAAATCCAGAAGTTTAAGAGGCGGCTGCAAAATTCTTCTGAGGGGAGAGAAATGTCTTTTTAGTAAAAACAACTTAAGGATTATTTGACTGTGGAAAGATAGTCCTTAGGAGTTGTGCTGGCACGGTTCATAGTGAGGCAAAGAGAATTAAACAGCTCTGTATAAGAGAAGTAAGAAACTGTGGTAAATTATTTGTTAAAATGGCTGTCATTATTCCCCATTGCACCGGTACCCTGACATAGGCACGCTTCTTTGCAGTGTAACTTTGTACCTCACTCCACCAAGTGGAGACTGCCGACTTGCTCTGATTGATAGAATGCAGCTGAAGAGATGGTGTAACATTGTTCCTAAGAAAGCCTGGAGAGCTTCTGCCTGTTTTCACTGAACCCAGCTCAACCTCATGTGAACAAGCCCAGGCTAGCTAGCCTATCGGAGAATGAGTGACTGCATGGAGCCTAATCAAGTCAGGCCATTTGTTCTAGCCGAGGCCCCAGATTTGTGAAAGCCCAGTTATCAGAAGCACAGCCATCCTGCCGCCAACAGCAGATGCATGAGGGTGGCCAGCTGAGTCCAATCCTAATTGCTAAACAAACACTTGTTTGGAATGGTTTGGGATGCAACGAAAACGAATTGAAGCAGAAATATTTAGGTCTGTGAAGATATAGCATTATGGGGACTTGGCAGAAGTGCTGAGAATGGGGCGTGGCTGTAGGAAAGGAAAATAGGTGGTAAGGGGGACAGAGTCCAGCAAGGCAGGTGATGTTCGCGAGAGGTTCTTGATGGTGAGAATGCCGGGGAGACAGAACTGAGGTCGGCATGACAGGGTAACACTTTCTTCAGTCCTGTCCTAACCCCAACGTCTCCTACTCATATTTTCCCAGGATGAGTGGCGTTTTTCAGAAATCAAAGGAAAGGGTCTGTGTTACACATCTGATGTCACAAGGGGGTGAAAGGAAGAAGGAAAGGGGAATAGTTGTAAGTGGTGAGACTTAAGAGAATTGAACATTTAGAGGAAGCAAGCAGTGACCAGAATCATGAGATAACTTGGAAAAACATGTCCCCCTCAAGAATTCCTACACATCATGGAAGAGTGTTGAGTTCTTTCATTCTATGTAGGTTCGAGCCAATTTTATTTAAATCGTAGTGGATAAGGTCACTCTCTCACAAAACAGAGAACTTTCAGCCACTAGGAGTGGACATCAGGTTATTACACGGAGGCCCTTTCTGCCATATACATGTTGTGTATTTTCATTTATTTAGAAAGTGTAAGACGGCTGCCCAAGACTGTGTGGCACACCAGGTCAGTTATGGCATCGGTAAGGAGTCATTTTCATTGCTTTGTTGCTAATTTTTTTTTTTTTTTAAATCTAGAATCAAAAGAGAAATCGGCTCATCAACCAATGTAAAAAGCCAGGCAACAGCAAAGCAATTATGAAGTTAAAATAGAATTCCTGGAGTGAAGGGAACAACGCAAGCAAGATGTGGAAGCAGGGCAGTCCAGCATATTTGAGGAAGAGAAACAGTTTAGTTTGGCTGATTACAGTGCGCAATACTTTGAAATACCATATGATGTATTTTTCCTCCTTAGTATTTCCAGAGTCGGGTTTTTTTTTTGTTTGTTTGTTTGGTTAGTTGGTTGTTTTTAAAACCCTGCAGCCTTCCCTCTATTAAGCCAAGAAGCTGAAGATGATTTTTACAGGGAAAGGGAGCTGGAACATTACCCAAAACAAAGAAGTCCTTGCTCGGCTTCGAGTTTCAAACCAGATTTTAAAAATCTGGTCTGTAGATAAATAATGGCCTCAAAAAAGTCGACTTTTCAAGCAGGAATAGAAAATCTTCTCAGACCTCTTAGAACGGAGTTTTTATATAAAGAACTGAAGTTCGGCGGGTTCACCTCAGAAAAGGATAGGATTTGAAAAAGTTCCTGCCACACAGAGGAGGGTGGAACTCCTCTGTTTTGGCAGGAGTGCCTGGGAGTATAAGGAAGAGAAGGGAAAGAAGTCTCCATGAATGCTTGGCCTACTTGGGAATTTGAGGGAGATAAAAAATATTAGAGAGAGGCTGGAGCGGGGACCAGCCACTCAGAGAAGTTCCAGTGTCAGCAAAGCACCACGTCTGGCCTAGCTGAAGGAGGTGTCTAAGCTGATGAACTCAGGGCACCCTCATAGTCCCCCTCCACACGGACCTGTGGTGCTGGGAGAGCAGCCAGCAGGTCCCGGCCACTGTGGGAGGGCCCTGACGCACTGAGAAGACCCATCCAGATGTCAAGTAGGCCAGGGTTCCCAGATGAAGCTGCAGAGGTGGGGGCCTTTTGACTAGGATCCAGGGATGACAACAGGCATCAGCACAGGGACGGCATAATACCCAAGCACCAGCCACACAGCCGCGGCCACCAGCACCAGATGCCCAGTGACTGGGAGAAGCCATGCTCCCTGCAGTGCTATACGGCAGAGAAGGCTGGTGATGGGTGAGCAAACAGGCAATATAACTTACATGGAGGTTTCTTCACGTCTCCCAGGCTGCTCCCACAGGTGCCAACGGGGAAAGGGGATAAGGAAGGGAACATTCCAGAACCAGAGGAAACTCCAAAAGCTGTAGGAGTTAACCCAAGGGAACTATTTTAAATTGAGAGTGGCTAGACACTTTGACAAAGTCAAGTTTTTCAGCCATCATTGGAAAGACATGTAAAAATGAAAGGAAATTATGTAGAATTTTGTACATCTGAGTCAACATATGTGATTTTTTTTTGACCATGTAGAATATATTTGAAGGAGAATAGTGAGAGAGAAGACAGGGGAGGTAATTTGAAATGAGAACACTAAAGTTTTCTTTGAGGAAAGGGAAATCAAAGACATTTATGTTGACTCCCCTGATCTCTGAATAGAAAGACCAGGACTACATCCGATAATCTAAAAATAAATTGAAAGTTTTCTCCTGGAGGACATGCGCTGAGTGAAATATGCCAGTCACAGGACAAATACTGGATGATTCTATTTACATGAGGTATCTAAAAGAGTCAATCTCGTAGAAGTAGAGAAACCAATAGTGGTTGCCAGGAGCTAGGGGTGTGGAGAAAATGGGGAGATGTTCAATGCGAAGAGTGTTCCAGGTATGCTACACGAGTAGGTTCTAGAAATGTCTTGTACAACATATCACTTATGGTTAACAGTATTATATTGTGCACTTCAAATTTGTTAAGAGAGTAGCTCTAGTGTTAAGTGCTCTTAACACACACACACACACACACACGCACAAGCCACACAAGGAAACCTCATCTTTTATTTTAATATTACTTTATATTAGTTTCAGTTGTACAGCACAGTAGACAGACATCCATACAATTTACGAAGTGATCACCCAACCAGGCCAGCACCTGCCTGGCACTATGCATAATTATTACAATATTATTGACCGTATTCCCTATGCTGTACTTTATATCCCTGTAACTATTTTGTAACTGCCAATTTGTACTTCTTAATCCCTTCCCCTTTTTCACCCAGCCCACTCACCCCCCACCCCTTCCCATCTGGCAATCACCAATTTGTTCTCTGTATCTATGAGTCTGTTTTCCTTCTGATTGTTTATTTCGTTCTTTAGATTCCACATATAAGTGAAATCATATGATATTTTGCTTTTTCTGTCTGACTTATTTTACTTAGCATAATATCCTCTAGGTCTATCAATGTCATCGCAAATGGCCAGTTTTCATTTTTTTTTTTTATGGCCAAGTAATATTCCATTGTATATAGGTATCCCCTCTTCTTTTGATTTTCTTTGGATAAATACCCAGAAGTGCAATTGCTGGGTCAAAAGCTATATCCATTTTTAATTTTTTCAGAAACCTCCATACTGTTTTCCATAGTGGCTGTACCAATTTGCAATTCCACTAACAATGTATGAGGGTTCCCTTTTCTCCGCATCTTCACCAGCACTTGTTTTTGATTTATTGATGATAGCCATTCCGACAAGTGTGGGGTGATATTTCATTGTGATTTTAATTTGCATTTCTCTGATGATTAGCGACCTTGAGCATCTTTTCATATGCCTATTGGCCATCTGTATTTCCTCTTTGAAGAAGTATCTATTCAGGTCTTCTGACCATTTTTTAATTGGATTGTTTGTTTTTTTGTTGTTGAGTTCTATAAGTTTTTTATATATTTTGGATATTAACCCCTTATCAGATGTATCATTAGCGAATATCTTTTCCCTAACAGTCGGTTGTCTTTTTGTTTTGTCGATGGTTTTCTTTGCTGTACAAAAACTTTTTAGTTTGATGTAGTCCCATTTGTTTATTTTTTCTTTTGTTTCCCTTGCTCAAGGAGATATATCTGAAAAAGAAATTCCTGTTAGTAATATCAGAGAGTTTACTGCCTATGTTTTCTTCTAGAAGTTTTATGGTTTCAGTTCTCACATTTAAGTCTTTAATCCATTTTGAGTCTATTCTTATATACGGTGTAAGAAGATGGTCCAGCTTCTTTTTTTTTTTCATGTATCTCTCCTATTTTCCCAACACAATTTATTGAAGAGACTGTCTTTACTCCATTGTTTATTCTTACCTCTTTTATCACATATTAAGTGAGCATATGGGCGTTGATTTATTTCTGGGCTCTCTATTCTGTCCCATTGATCAATGTATCTGTTTTTATGTCAGTACCGTGCTGTTTTGATTACTGTAGACTTGTAGTATAGTTTGATATCAGGTATTGTGATACCTACTACTATGTTCTTCTTTCTCAAGATTGCCATGCCTATTCAGTGTTTTTTATGGATCTATATAAATTTTAGCATTATTTATTCTAGTTCTGTGAAAAATGCCATTGATACTTTGGTAGGGATCGCATTGAATCTATAGATTGTTTTGGGTAGTATGGACATTTTAACAATGTTAATTTTTCCTATCCATGAGCATGGTATATGCTTCCATTTATTTTTATCTTTTTCAATTTCTTTCTTCAATATCTTATAATTTTTGGAGTACAGGTCTTTTGCCTCCTTGGTTAAATTTATTTCTAGGTATTCTATTTATTTTTGATGGGATTGTTTTTTAATTTCTCTTTCTGATAGTTCATTATTGGTGTGTAAAAATGCAACCGATTTCTGAATATTAATTTTGTATCCTGTTACTTTACTGAATTTATTTACCAGTTCTAATAGTTTTTTGGTGGAATCTTTAGAGTTCTCTCTATATAGTATCATGTCATCTGCAAGTAATGACAGTTTTACTTCTTCCCTTCCAATTTAGAAGCCTTTTATTATTATTTTTTCTCATCTGATTGCTGTGTCTAGGACTTCTAATACTATGTTGAATAATGGTGAGAGTAAACATCCTTGTCTTGTTTCTGATCTTAAGGAAAATGCTTTGAGTTTTTCCCCATTGATTATGGTGTTAGCTGTGGGTTTGTCATATATGGCCTTTATTATGTTGAGGTGTGTTCCCTCTAGTTCCACTCTGCTGACAGTTTTTAACATTAATGGATGCTGGATTTTGTCAAATGCCTTTTCTACATCTATTGATATGATCATATGATTTTATCCTTCATTTTGTTTATTTGGTGTATCATGTTAATTGATTTGCATGTATTGAACCAAACTTGCATCCTAGGAATAAAAATTGATGGTGGTGTATAATATCTTTAATGTGTTGCTGAATTCAGTTTGCTAATATTTTGTTGAGGATTTTTGAATCCATGTTTATTGGGGATATTTTCTTATAATTTTCTTCCTTCCTTTCTTTCTTTCTTTCTTTTTTTTTTTTTTTTTTTTTGTAATGTCTGTGTCTGGTTTTGGAAACAGGGTAATCCTGGCCTCATAAAATGAGCTTGGGAGCCTTTCCTTCTCTTGACTATTTTGAAATATTTCAAGAAAGACAGGTGTTAATTCTCCTTGGAATGTTTGGTAAAATTCACCTGTGAAGTCATCCAGTCCAGGATTTTGGTTTGTTGGGAGTTTTTTGATTACCGATTTGATTTCATTTGTAGTAATTTGTCTATTCAGATTATCAGTTTCTTCTTGATTCAGTCTTGGAAAATTATATGTTTCTAGGAGTGTATCCATTTCTTCCAGGTTTTCCAATTTGTTGGGAGGAGAGTTCAACACAGGGACAGTGGTGGCTGTCCTTCTAGCTCTCACCCTGAAGCTACACAACTCAGTATCTCCCTACATGTCTGTGGTGCCTCCTGAGCTACTGTCCCTCTGCCTAAACCCAAGGTGAGTGTCTATGGGAGCAAGACCATGTACGGGTCCTTTAAGAGGATGCCTCAGTTTTCAGCAGACTTCCGGATGGATGGAATCTCCATTGATTTTCGTAGCCAGATGTTCTGGGGGCTCCTCTTCCCAGCAAGGATGCTCCGGGCTGAGAGTCCAGTGTGGAGCTGGGACCCTTCGCTTCTCAGGGGATACCTCAGCAGCCAAGATATCTCAACCACCATACATGGGTATGGGTCCAGCTCCTTTTGCATCTCCACCCCTTCTACAATTCTCTATGTGGCTTCTTCTTTATATCTTTAGTTCTAAGAGTTCCGTTTAGCTAGTCTTCAGATGGTTCTCCAGGTTGATTGTTCTATAATTTAGTTGTAATTTTGATGTGGTCATGGGAGAAGGCAAGCACAACCTCTACCTATTGTACCTTCTTGACCATAACCCGAGAAATTGCACACAAGAAAGCTTTGGAAGGTGTTGGGTATGTTTATAACCTTGATTGTGGTGCTAGTATCATGGGTGTTTGCATATATCCAAATTCATCAAATGTACACATTAAATATGTACAGTTAATTGTATGTATGTTAGTTAAACATCAATGGAGCTGTTTTTAAAAAAGAGTAAAATGAGGGTTTTATAATGCTCATAAGGAATTCCTCATTCCTTCTTTGAAACATCAATTCTCTCCCTAAAGGGCATAAATAAGAAATTTCTTTTCTGAAGAAATTATTAACAATATTATCCAAAAATGAAAATCTCACAAAGCCAGAGTACAGGGAATGTCCATTTGAGCAATATCTTTAAAAGAGCTCTGAAAAGATGGACTACAAGGATTTGCTAGAGCACATCGGTCTCACACATCTGTCTTGCACGTTCATGATACAGGCAGAGAAAAAAAGACTCTCCTTTCCTTTGCACCTTCGTGTTTGTTGTTTTAGCTCATAATTAGTTCAGTTTAAGAGAATAATCCAAATAAACTGACCTCCGAGAATACAATGTGTTAGCTTGTCTTCTGTTTTAAATCAGCGTTGGCAGCTGTTTATTGCTTCAAACAGGACAAAATAATTAAGGTGATCCCTTAATGTTTTACACCTTGCAAGTGGGGCTTTAGGAACAGCCATCAAAGCTTTAAAAAGCAACACATTTTCTTCAAAGCAAAACCCGAGTCTAACTGTGAGATCCTCTCCATGTGCACACAACATTCGAGCAAGATGAGGTTTGGTTAGGGCTACCTTTTCTCTGCAATGGAAAGGGAAGACTCTGCAGGAGCAGAGAGTGGCATTTGCAAGCTGTCAGGGAACCAGTTTCACCATCTTTATGGGCCTATTTGTATGGAAGTTTAGGTTATGTCCACAATGCATATTGAGCAAATTCTAATGGCAGCTCCCACCAAAGAAATATTTCTCACAGCTCCAGCACAAACTTTTCAGAGGCCTTCAGACTCTTTTGCTTTCTAAAAGTACTGAATTGTATACAGGAGTTGCAGAAAACTCACATTTGCCCTTTAGCACAACTTAAACATCACACAGTGGAACGGATGAGAGTTATGCGCATTTTTTAGTCCATTTTGGTACCGTTAGTGGCATGGTTGTAAGACTTTACTATTTTTCCAAAAGTATGACTGTACCTTCTGAAATGCCTAATTTGTACCCGCTGAATCACTCACTGGGAGAAGTTGGCTCATTCAGAATTAAAAATATACTGAACTGGCTGAAGAAACTTGAGGGGATTCTTTGTCTATGAGTCACTGACTGTGAAACTGTTGAAATGCTTAACAAACAGAGTTCCTTTTAGAGAGCCTCTGTGTGAGGCTATCTCAAGTCCACTGATCCTCCTAGTAAATATGCCCCAAACCACATTTTCTTATTATAGATTTGAATAATTGTTTTAAAAATAACTGTACCCAATCCAGCTATTTTATTCATGGCTATACACCCGAAAGAATTGAAATCAGAGTCTTGAACAGATATTTAGAAGCATTATTCACAATGGCCAAAACTTGGAAATAACCTGCGTGCCAATCAATAGAGGGATGGACAAACACAATGGGGTGTATCCATATACAAGAGCATATTATTCAGCTGTCGAATGGAGGGGAATTCTGACCTATGCTACAACATGATGAAGCTTGAAGACATTATGCTGAGTGAGATCAGCCAGTCACAAAAGGATAAATATTGTATGATTCCACTTCCGCGAGGTTCCTAGAGTCATCAAATTCATAGAGATAGAAAGTAGAACAGTGGTTACCAGGGGCTGGGGGAGAGGGGAATATGGAGTTACTGTTTATGGGTACAGTTTCAGTTTGGGAATATGAAAACGTTCGAAAGACCAATAGCAGTGATGGTTACACAACAGTATGAATGTACTTAATGCCACTGGACTGTACACTTAAACATGGCTGAAATAGTAAATTTTATGTTACGTATATTTTACCACAATAAAAAAATATAATGTTGACTGTGATCTTCTAGAAAAATTGTATTGCATTCATATAAATTTTGATTTTAAGAGCCAAATATAATGTTGACTGTGATCTTCTAGAAAAATTGTATTGCATTCATATAAATTTTAATTTTAAAAGCCATCATGCCAGTTGAAAGAACATGACTTAGAGAACTGTCAGGAGGGAAAAAAGCACTAAGACAAAATGGCCGATGATCTGGCATAACTCAAAGAAATAATGGAAATGCGCATAAACTGAAGCACAGTTCCGATAAAAGAAATTCCTTAACTTAACCAAGCGGCTAGAGTAAGACTCATCCAACGTAACACCTGCTGGCCTCATGTGACAGAGGAGCACTTGAAATGTGGCCAAACTGAACTGTACTGTTGGTATAAAACACACACCATCAAAGATTTAGTGAAAAAAAAAGTAGTATATCTCATTAATAATTTTTATATTGATCACATTTTTGAATGATAGTATTTTAGATGTATTGGGTTAAATTCAACATTAAAAATAATTTCACTTGTTGTTACTTTTTTACAGCTACTAGAAAATTTTAAATTACACAGTGGTTTGTCTTAGATTTCTGTTGGACAGCACTGCTCTTAGAGGTATACCAGGGTGATTCATGGTATAACAGCATAGAGCTCGTTTCATAATCATGGGCTCGTTCACTAAGGTATGAGAGACCAACATTGTTTGTTACTTTTAAGACTCTGTCAGTTCTGTCAATTTTTTAACAGTTTTTCTCATACTTGCTCCGTTCTCTTCGTATTCCCTAGTCTTGGTCCTCTACAACTTTATATGAAGCCTAGTACAACAAAATATTTATTCGATCTCATCTCTTCTCTCCTATAATCTATTCACTGTTCCCCTACCAGATTAATTTAGCATGATAATCTAAAGATCTATCTATCTGCGACAACATGGTTAGATCTTGAGATTATCAGGGTAAGTGAAATAAATCAGATGGAGAAAGTTGAGAACCATATGATTTCACTCATATGTGGGATATAAAATCGAAAGCAACTAAGGAACAAGACAAAGACTCATAGACGCAGACAATAGTTTAATGACTACCAGAGAGAAACCGGGCACAGGGGCAAGTAGATAAGGGTAAAGGGGGTCAAATATTTGGTGATGGAAGGAGATTTGACTTTGGGTGGTGAATACACAATGTAATATACATATGACATATTATTTATTGAACTGTACACTTGAAACCTATGTAATTTTATTAACCAATGTCACCTCAATAAATTTAATTAAAAAAAATAAACTTTTAGGAAACCCTTGTATACATTTATTTTCCCCTGCTCAAAACCCAGTAACTACAGTCTGGGAAGTATGAAGATCCCAGGTTACCAAGAGATTCTGAATCAGAAGGCACAGGCTTGCGTTTTAACAGATTTCTCGAAGTAATTTTCAAGGCTCTTCTTACTTCATAAGCTGGGTAGTCCAATCTGTCTGAGAGAGAATGGGAAGCAAATACCCCTTTGGAAGAAATAGGACTGTGTCCTGAGCAGTTTGATACTTGCCTAATTGAGGGGAGAGAGTTGGCCCTGTAGATGTCTACAGCTCTGCTATTCTATGCACCTAAACTTGTCGTTATGATTATCTATATCCTCAGAGTAATTTTTCAAAGCTTCTGCCTGAATTTGAGGAAATCAGCCTGTTCAGTTTGCATTTTCTAGTGCTGACATTATAATATGACTCTATATAAACCAAGATAATTTTGACATATATTCTTTTTTCACAAATTATTTTCTTTGATTTTCTATTGATTAACTCCAGGCATATTTAGAGATGCTAATGTCAGAACTTAATCAAATAAACTCTCATTCTAATAGATGAAGATTATAAAGGCCGTACCTAGCTCACAGAATCATTCTGATTTTTCTACATGGTTACTATTATGGGCTGTGACCTCTCCTCCCCTCCCCCTCCCCCTCAAATTCATATGTTGACGCCCTGATGCCGATGTGACTATATTTGGAGATAGTCCTTTCTGGAGGTAATTAAGGTTAAATGAGGTCATAAGGGTGGGGCCCTAATCCCATAGGACTAGTGGAAGAGACACCAGAGATTAATTTCTCCTTGCATGCACAAAGGGGAAAGGCTGTGTGAGGACAGAGCAAGAAGGTATCTATCTGAAAGCCAAGAAGAAAGGGCTCACCAGAAATCAAACAGTCAGCACTTTGATCTTGGACTTCCAGTCTCTAGAACTGTGAGAAAATGAGTCTATTATTTAAGCCACTCAGTCTGTGGTTTTCTGTTATGGCAGCCTTAGCAGACTAATACAACTGCCAATATTTAAAATTTGGGAGATTGCCTATACAAATATGAATTTCTGTTGAAAAGTTGTAAAATCTGGCAACAACTGGCTAAAGATGAGTAGTAATTTGTCTGCACTCTTCAGTTCTCCAGTCTTCACCACTCCCTTTTGTCTCCCAGACATGGAGGCTAAAGGGTCAATTGGCAATTGTATCAGCATTATTTTTTTAAAATCTAGCTCTTTTCACTCATTTACATTATTTGCCTGATGCTTGTGGATATTTAGGTTTGTAATTGCTAATGTAACTAATCTGCTGATAAGTCGGTTTTCTTTCCAATAGTGAAATATGATGTACATTTAACTATCCACGCTCTAATTCTCTGAACTCCCTTTGTGATATACAATGTTCCTTTATGAACAAGACAATCAGCTATAGATTCTTCAAGTCTACTGATATACACTAATATACCTTTCAACCATGAAAATAAATTAGAACACAAATTTAAACTGCAATGACAAATTTTAACTCTGAACATCATGGGCTAATTATGTAATTTGCAAAGGATGTCTTTTATCAACTAATAAATCAGGGTGGCATGAACTGGCACAATAAAAGCTCCCTTTTGCCTTGACGGATGCAAGTAAAGAATAAATTACTTTTACTTGAAAAATTGAAAATAATGGATTGGGAGTATAAGGAGTCCATCTGTTACATGATTGCAAGTCAGCCATGACAGTTGTGCATCAGAAACATATTGAAATATTAACTTTACATCTTGCATTTATAGAAATTAAAGCATAAAAGATTTTAAGAGCCAGCAAATGTAATAACCATTTGTCAGAGAAAATGAGAGCAGAAGCTGGAGACACAGAGTAGAGGGAAAAAAGGAAATTAATTGCTAAAATGAAGGATGTAACAATTAGAATATAAAGGAATAGCACGAAGAAGAAAAATATGATGTTTTAAAGGAGAAGAGAAGTCTATGAAACGGTACTAATTTACTTATTGGTTGGCACATTTGGGTTGGGAGTATATTTCTATTAGATTAATTCAGGCAAAAAATATAAAGAGACAGTAAATAACAATATTGTTTGTCTTCGGCACCTATAACAGAATAAACAAATGAATGGATCAAAATCATTTTATTTTTCAAAACAACAATGTTGTATGAAGCAATCTATCAATGACCTTTTGAGTTATTTCATTTGTCTGCTCTCTGTGTTCTTGGAATAGAAATCAGCTGCTTAACTGACAAAAACCAAATAAGGAAATACTCAGAATTTATATATGGTCCACTTTGTTATGTTTCAATTATATTGCACTATTATTTGTTGTAGTTGAAAGCTATTACAAATGTATACTTTGTATATTAAAATATTTTATCATATTTTAGATGTTGAACCTATGATTTTTTTTTTTGATTAAGCAAAAATTTATTTTATGCAAATGGTGTATATTCCATGTGTAAACTGAGGGTCTCTCTTTTTAAAGTTAGTATTAGGAGGAAAGTCTGCCTTAGAAGTTTACAAATAATAAACAAGTAAATTCATCGAGAGTGTTTTTATTTAAAAAGAGGTAATTTGTGTTCATTGTAAAATAGATTAGAAAACACAGATGAGCAATAAAGACAACAAAAATCATTCTTATCTCACCACCCAGCATTAATCATTTGTGTAAACAATCACAGTTTGGTGGGTGTAAGTTGGGTCTTCTTTTATTTTGACAAGCTATATGGATATAATTTTTTTAAATGTGCTCATACAGCTTCAGAACCTGCTTTCCAATTCAACATCTTATAAAAAGTTTTCTATGTTATTAACTATTATTCTATACCATGTTTCATTGTGTGGTTAAACTATAATTGAATTAAACAATTTTTTTCCTAACATTTTTACCATTATAAACAATAATGTGGTGAACACATCTTTGTAGGTAAACCCTGGGGCATAATCCAAAATTACACAAAATTATAAATTCCTATATATATGGGCAAATAATTTTGACAGAGGAGCCCAAAACATACAATGGAGAAAGGAAATCCTCTTCAATGAATGGTGCTGGGAAAATTGGAAAGCCAAATGCAGAAGAATGAACCTAGACTGCTGTCTGTCATCATACACCAAAACTAACTCAAAATGGATCAAAGACCTGAATATAAGACCTGAAACAATAAATTGCATAGAAGAAAACATAGATAGTAAAGTCATGGATCTTGGATTTAGAGAACGTTTCATGAATTTGGTCTCAAATGCAAGGAAAGTAAAAGCAAAAATAAATGAATGGGACTATATCAAACTAAAAAGCTTCTGCACAGCAAAAGAAACCATCAATAAGACAGAAGCAACCATCCAAATGGGAGGTTATATTTGCAAACAGTGCTTCTGATAAGGGCTTAATAGCAAAATATACAATGAGCCCAAAAAACTCAACAATAAAAAATAGAAATAATCCAATTAAAAAATAGGCAGAGGATCTGAACAGACACTTCTGCTAAGAATAGTCAACAGTCATATGAAAAGATGCTTAACCTCACTAAATATTAGGGAAATACAAATCAAAACCACAATGAGATAGCACTTCACTCTTGTTAGAATGGCTATCATCAAGAGGACAAGTGATAACAAGTGTTGGAGAGGTTGTAGGGGAAAAGGAACACTCATACACTGCTGGTGGGAATATAAATTTGGTACAGCCACTATAGAAAACAGTATGGAGGTTCTTCAAAAATTAAGAATTACCATATGACCACGCAATCCCTTTTTTGGGTATTTACCCAAAAAACTTGAAAATATTTATCTGCAAAGATATGTGCACCCCAATGTTCATAGCAGAATTATTCATGGTGGCCAAGACATGGAAGCAACCAAGTGTCCTTGAAAAGATGATTGGATAAAGAAGATGTGATACATATATACAGTGGAATATTATTCAGCCATAAGAAAAGATAAAATAGTGCCATTTGCGACAACACGGATGGATCTTGAGATTATCATGCTAAGCAAAGTAAGACAGAAAAGGTTGAGAACCATATGATTTCACTATATGTGGAATATAAAACCGAAAGCAACAAACATGACAAACAAACAGACTCATGGACATGGAAAGCAGATTATTCACGGTGGTTACCATGAATAGCGGATTAGTGGTTATCAGAAAGAAGCAGGGGTGGAGGAAGTACACTGGGGTAAAAAGGGTCATGTACATGGCGATGAAAGAAAATTTAACTTTGGATGATGAACAGACAATGCAATATTCATATAGTGTATTATTGATTTGTACACTTGAAATTTATATGATTTTATTAACCAATGTCACCTCAATAATTTTAATTTTAAAAAAAGGCACACAAAATTATAAAGCTTTTGGTGTGGATTGTCAAATTGTCCTTGCAGAATGATTGTGCTCATTAAGACAAACTCTGGTATGATATGATAGTATCTATTTGACCGAGTCTCCTGCATTTTAAATGAGATCACAGGTAGGAAGTACCTACATACACTACCTGCATTTGGTTCCTTTTCTACTCCATTTTCATTGAGAAAGAATTCCACTTCTACACATAAAA
The DNA here is from genome assembly GCF_000325575.1 of Pteropus alecto. Lineage (NCBI taxonomy): Eukaryota > Metazoa > Chordata > Mammalia > Chiroptera > Pteropodidae > Pteropus > Pteropus alecto. Next base: position 379,614 of record NW_006443566.1, read on the forward strand.
ACAAGAGGAACATAGAGTTTGGGAGACATTTAATGCATCTGAGGCAGTGAGGTTCTTAAATAAGTGGGTTTCCTTATTGTTTTCACTGACAATGGTCTATTCTATTCCCACGTCTTTCAAGAAAAGAGATTAAACATCTTCAGTTATTTTGGACTGCAAAATTTTCTTTATCTTTTAAACCCAATCCCATTAGGTTAAAGAAAAAGACAATATTTACTTAGGGTTCTTTGTTGCCTGTTTATTAACAACAATGATTCTCATTTTCCTAAGTGAAAATAAATTTTCTAAATATTTTGGATCATCATCTCTCGATTCCGTACAAATGCTGCAGAAATACAAAGTGGTAACATCAAAATCTATCAGGATTTTCAATGCCATCCCCTAAGAAATCTAACCTTCCAATCACTTCTAGAATCTAGAAAAGTTTTTAAAAGAAATAAGTTATTTTTAGCTCAAATCATCCTGAGTAGCAAAAGAACATTGACCAGGAATGGCAGAATGATCATGGCAAGGATTTTTAAAAGGAAAGCTTGCAAACTAAGGGCAGTGGAAGATCAAAGAATGTCTGTTTAAAATTCCTTCCACCTTAAAATCCTTTCAAACTGAAACAGCCAGCTGTCACAGAGAGCATATTGGATTCCCAGGGTGTCCTGGGGAAGAATAAAACCTTAAAATGAATGCTGTCGCTGAAAACTGATAAAGAATTAATGTTGCTAGCTTTGAATTGCAGAAAATCAATATGACATAAAAAAACAAATGTTACACAACTACTGATGAAAAAAAAGTGAGAGCTCTCACAGCATGCAGTAGCAAAGAAATGGTATGATCAGCCACACCTTTGTTCTCTGATAGCTATGGATGCCTTTTCACTGCCTTAGACATTCTTCTAGTAAGATCAGAGTTTTCTGTTATGCCATGTCACACACACATAAAGCCAAAAGTTGACCTTTAAATGCAGCTTCTCCTTTATTTACTCTGAAAGTTTGACATTTCTGGTGCTTAAGAATTTAAAAAAATTTCTTAGAAATTTTAAATTTCTTAGAATTTAAAAAAATTTCTTAGAATACACAGGTGAATGCTAATTTCCTTTACCTGTTTCCAAGGGCTCAGTTTCTTTTAAATTGGTACTTTTGCTTATGCATTTATTAATCATACAACCGGAAGCCCCGAGCTTCCTTCTAACAAGCATATTGTAAAGAAACCGTCTCCCCCAGACCTACCATTCATTTCTTTGTGTCACCGCTGTTTTTTGTCTGTTGCTACCCACTTTCACTCTCAAGACCCATGAATTCCAAGAATATTTTAAAATCTTAAGACAATGGTAAAGCTTCCTTTAATAATAATAATATAAAAATAATGTACTTATTCATTTTCTATAGCTGTCAAAATCTTGGATTTCTAGATGTATTTTTAACGTGGCTTTAACATTAGAAATATCTATTGTTGAAAGTTAAAAGATTTACACTATTATTTAAATTCAGCTCTTAACATTAATATCGTTTCCTTGTTCCTATTATCCTCTTTCATAACCTCCTTTGAAAAGCAGTAAAGATGAACTGGTGTTTTAAAAAACCTTAAAATTCTCAGAAACGCCTTATCTTTTTATTAGAGAATCTATCACTAGTAATTTCATCCTGTACTGGCTTTTCATTTCATCCAAATTATTTACGTTTAATTCAATTAAGTTTATGATCTTCTCCAAATTAAGACAAGCATACATAGTACTTAATATTTTTCCATAAAACCTCCCTCCCTGCTTTTTAAAGCATTAACCAGGATTGTCATTTTACGGAGCTGATGCATACAAAGCTATTTTCCTGGCTAGTATTAGATGCTTGAACAGTTAGTTCCCAAACATTTCAGCACATCGAGGTTACATATGTGATTCTTTTAAGTGGCTTATAATGTTTCTATAACCTGATAAAATGCTATTAATCCTTTGTAACCACTTTTTAAAAAGTACTTTGTGTGCTGAAAACAAGTTCAAAAATTCAAAGCAATTTTATGTGAGGTAATATTATCCTGACATCAACATAAGTTCATTCTTTCAATAAAAGTGTTGGTGAATCCTGTGAGGGAAATAAAACATATCATTGTTTGTGCTTTGTAAGTCCAAAAGTAAAAAAAAACTCACACATTGCTTATGTTTTTGTGATTTGCATGATCTGGTACAGTGACAGTTATGCATTATCTTCTCAGATGTTCGATAGTATATAGGAGAAAGTTGGAATGACCTCGGGATGATCTCTCAAGTCCAGCTGCTTAAATCTAAATTCTATTTAATAACAGTTTGTGAAATCAGCACATCTCCTCAGAACTCTCCTGTGGGTTGCAAGTGATCAAACAGACAAAACCATAATGACAGGACCGTTAAATAGGTTTAACAGAAAGAGAATGCTAAAGACAGTCATTCACTGTAAAACTGCATACCGGGAAGGCCATATCTTTTATTAAAATCATCACAAATACAAAAGCATCACTGAAATATACATATGTACTGTATACTTATATTCTCAAATTCCTGGAAAATTACTTCAAATTTATTGGTTTTCCATTTCATCACATGGCATATCCCTAAAACAACATTAAATAGAACAAAAATACCCATGCAATTTTTTGAATGAACAGCATTCTCTGCCTTTTTCATCTGTGCATTTTCATTCAGACATTTGCCTGTCAAGGATTTGCTAATAAATGTTCCCTAATTTTGGCTTCCTGGCCATGGGAGTGACATGTTCCGTGTCATGTAAAATTTGGTAGCTTGTAATGTCTGTTCAAATTTCAAGTGTATCTTGCCTTTTCAGTTGCAAGAGCCAGCCTTCGGATGTTGGATATGCAACCAGCTGCAGCTTCCTGGAGATCCTGATCAGGGGACCCAACCATATCCAGTAGAAGCTGTCACACATAAATGAAGAGGAGAAGAAGGGGAATGAGGATAAAATAGTTAATCTAAAGATGTAAAGTTAAGCTTGGAAAATAATTTTAAATATTAAATATTTTTCAAAGTCACCAAAAAATAAGTACAAGAAATTTCATTTGGGAAAATACAAATATAAATTGCGTTTAATCAGATGTAGGAATTTCCCATGAAATTCTTACCTTCCTTTGGTCATCTAATTGTTGTGGATTCTGCTTTCAAATTTCTCTTGCATTCTCTGTGGCTTTTGCACCTCCCAGGACAAGCCGACAGCATGCCATGGACTACCTGACTACGAGTGCAAGCTCTCAGATTGACTCTCTCTACATTCCAATCCACCTGATCATGTCACAACCTAATTGCATCAGTCCCTTAACAGAGACTGTTATTGACTCCAAACACTAACTAACTAGAGCCCAGTCTATTAACCCGTTCTTAAAGGATTTTCGTGCTCTGACTCAGCTTACCTTTGAGCCATTCGTCTGTCTTCAAGGTCACACTTCTCCACTTCTTTTGCCTTGATTGACGCCATCCCTCTACCTGGAGTGCCCTTCCATCCCCTTCTCTAACTTTCTAAATTTTAACCATCTTTCACGTCCCAGCTAACTTTTCCACAAAGCCCTTACTGACTTCCATCAAACAGAATGTCATTTCTCCATCAGAACTCACAGCATTTTATTCAAATGTTTGTTGCTACACTTAAAAATCTTCCTTTTTCACAGACATTTGATTAATGTATTCTTTAGATTGTAAATTCTGAAACTTATAGTACCATATAGGGCCTAATACATAGTAGATGCCCAGTAAATTTTAAAGAAATGAATTAGAGCTTTTAAAATCTATCAATTATGAATCTAATCAGTAGTTTCGATATTTAAAAGTTTAATTTGAATTGTATACTATCTATACAGCAGCATTCGAGTACAAATGTGGATAATGTCAGAAAATGAGGATGACTTAATAAGCAAAGAAATACTAAAATACTACGGAAATTCTGTGAAACAGCTTAAATATGGCAGGATTAGGAGTACAGCTTTTATTCTTCAGGTAATAAAGAGAAGTTACTTAAGCACTTTAATCAGGATAGTGACAAGGTCATTTGTATTTTAGAAAGATAACTTTTATGGCAACTTATAGAATATGAATGGTAGGGAGAAGAGACAGAAGGGTTCTGCAATACTTCAGGCGAGGGGTGATAAGGATTGAATAAAGCAGAAACTAGGAAAGGCGTGGAAGGAATGAATTCAAGGAATATTTAGGGTCTAAACTATTCAACTAATAGCTGGAGGACAGTTGTTTATCCAAACAGAAGACAATGAAAATGGTAATCTCCTGTTATACATAAACATCGATTCCAGGTGGATCAATGATTTAGAGAAAAAAAAAAAAGGCACGTGTAAAACATTTAGATGGGGTGAAGGGTTAAAGAAGTACAAATTAGTAGTTGATAGATGGTCATGGGAATGGGGAGCACGGCATAGGGAATGCAGTCAGCATTAATACATTGGCTAGGAGGAAAACCAGAGGAGAGAAGGAGCAATTAGGGGGATCGTTTTATAAACTACATAAATGTCTAACCAATGTACTGTGTACTTGAAACCAATTAAAATAAATAAATAAATTTATATAAAAAACATTTAGAAGGTTGGATATGAGAAAATCTCGATCAAATTGGGGTATGGAAAGAAGTCTGGCCTCGGTTCCCTGACCTCATCATCAATGGTCTTCAGCACACTTTGGCCCCCACTTCCAGGGGCACACCCTGCTCCTTATTTTTCCTCACTCTCAATAGTCCGACCTCCAAATACTTGGACCACAATTTCTTCTCCCATGGAACTTATTGATTCTCATCATGACCTCTAGTCCATTGGCCTATATACTTTTTCTTCAACCATCTCTTGCCTTCACTTTCTCTACAACCAGTTAAGATTCCACCCACAGTATATCTTTTCAATCATTCTTTACCAGTTTCTTAAACCTCCTGTGACATGTATCCAGGAAAACCATAACCAACTCTGTCTTTCCCTTGCAGTCACCAATAATTGAGCGCTGCTGGAGGCAATATGTATACAACAAGGCAAATGAATCCACACTATAAATCTAACCTCAACTGAATCTCATCACTACCCAAACATGACTCTCTCTAATTAGTTCACTTCCTCACTCTTTTCAATGCTATCTCAAATCTTCTTTATTCTTCTCCAATCTCAAACTCTTTCTTACATCCCCCAGTCTCAGCAGATAACCTTCATAAACCTGATAGAAGCCATTAGACAGGAACAATTCTAACCCGATCTGCAAACCTACCTGCATCTGCGCACACCTTTTTCTCCTTCCATCCAGTTACAATGATGTCTCTCTTCTATCCAAGGCCCACGGCTCCACTGGTATTCTCCACCCAGTCTCCTTCTCATGAGGACATTTTACCACCATATACTCCTTCTCTTCTTACTTTATCTTTAACCTCTCCCTTCTGCTGATTTCTTCTCATCATCATTTAAAAGCATGTCTCCATGTCTTAAAAAAAACAACACCTCCTCCCCGCAAAACCCCACCACTTTGACACATTTTCTTCCCTTCATTGTCAAATTTCTTTAAAGAGTTATCTGGATTCACTGTTTCCAGTCTTAAATTCCATTCGCTCCAGGTTGGCTTCCTTCTGTCCTTGTCCCCTCTCTTGCCCCCCGATAATCAATCATTCATACTACATCCATAGCAATTTCCTAAATTGCAAAGTTCATCAACTAGGGGCAAAATTCTAGAGAAACAAAAGAGAATGAGATAATTAGTTTTCTGAGATTCAAGAGAAATAAATGTTCTCTTCTGAGTAAGGGAAACAAGGCCATTTGGTGGAGCGCATGCCTTGTGAGTTTTGCATTGTTAATGTAATTGAACAAGGAGGCCATTAGATGAAATGCCTTGTTAGGCTATATAAGCAAACCAAAATCTCAACTACAGTCAATACATGTGAATCTGAGGAAATGAAATGTAAGGACAACCACTCACCAACAGCCAACTAGGTTTTCCTAAATAGAGCAGCTATTTAAGCTACAGCCAATCAAATAATTTCCACATTGTGTCTCCGGGTTTTCTCTATAAAAACATTCCCTCCCATTGGTGGAGAATTTTAAAGACGTTTAACAGTGCATGATTTTGCTCTCTATTTTCAAGAGAGAGTGTAACTAGGATTAAAATTACTTTTAATTGTTACTTGGGTGCCAGGCTTTTGTGTCTCTGCATTTCATGACTGAACCATGATGTAGCTTGGCTTCATATAAGTTATGCATTTGAATCACATAAATTCAGTGCCCAGTACAAAGTAAGTGCTCCATAAATGGTGTTCATTTTCATGGTTTATTTTGCCAGTTCTGAACGCTGGTTCTGGCATTTATTGCCTGGAGCCCAGCCCCAGTTAGTTTGGGAGGAATGAGGAGTAGGAATTTTGGTTCTGAGGTCAGTCTAGCCTCTGTTATTGCTCTCTCCAGATCCCACCTCATCTCTGGTTGACCTCTGTGGGTACCAATGACCCAGGCTTCACTTGGCATCAGCTGTTGCCACTGCCACCTCGTGCAGCTGCCTTGAGAAGCAGCCCTTGGTCTGAGGCTTGCCCCAACTGAACCTGCATTTTGCTCATACTGCCCCAGACCTGGTGGTCGTTTTGTGTTCCCCTCTGGTTTTCCAAGAGTGAGTTTCATTTACTCCCAAATCCTCGATGCCAGTTACATAATTCCATGTTACATAAACCAATGAACTGTGAGTGTGAAATGTACTAGTCATAGCGTTTGGCATGCTGTTGGCATCTCAGTGTTTCACAGACAGCCTGTGGCATGTTGGCTATTCCAGGAGTCAGCTAGATAAATGTTGCCAAAGGGAGCATCTACTGTGCATTCACATGCTTGATATTAGAATACAATGATGAAGCAATGCAGGACCCTTTTGATGACTCTCCTCTGTAAATGACTTTTTCTGTTACCTGACTAACTTCTAGTCCTGAATGCATTAAGAGGACTACTACTCTTCGGGAAATCAGTTTTGCCTAAGTTTCTTGCATTAACCACGAGGCTTCATTCCATATCCCAAAAGGTGGTCGAAGAATGTTTATAGACTACAAACTTGACCAGTAGAGCCCAGCAGTCCAGTATTTTAAAGCCCTGATGTATAGGCAAGGGGGAATTTTAAAAAAATAGATAAAAAGAGAAGAGTAGGGTACAGAATGTACATGTGGTGAGCAGTGAGAGTTGCTTCCTTAAATGTACCTCGAGTGACTCATTGGCATCAGGCCCACAGGTTACATAATGTTTGCACAACGTGAAATGATTTTATTAGCTACCAAGCTTACTATATGCCAGGCACTATGATTTATTCTTTACTGGTTAATTTATCCTGCTCTGCCCATTTTCCCTAGCCAGGAATATTTTCAATCAAGGGTATAGAATTTTTTGTGTGCCCAGGGTATGAATGGCTTGATATTTGAGAAGCACTTCTGGGATCCTCTTTGGTGATGCTGCTGTTTGAATGTATGGTTTTTCCTGAATTTTATTTTGTTGTCAATGAATGTTACTCATTGCTTTGTTACATACCCACAGGCTAGGTAGCTAATGCTTGCTTTTCAAATTCAGTAAGGATGTGCTACTTTCCCAAACTACCATCTGAATAACATGTACTATGTAATATGCAACTTGGTTTAGAATTAGGCTAAGGAATATATGCTTTTGTTCTCCTTAAGAGCTTCACAAGCAAACTAGAGCTCTCAGAAGAATGCTTTAAAACAAATATAAACATCCACATAACAGAAACTTAGTACAGAATTCTGCATTTGATGGGCAGCTAACAGAAAGTAAAGAGCAGCACATGTTTTCAAATCACTAACACACGGGGCAAGATGAAGGTGGTTTGTAATACTTTGCAATAATTACTTAAGAGGAGTACTTTTTTTAGGAAAGTGAGATGCAAATTGGGTACAAGTGATTACAGAATCGGTACACATTTTTTTTTGGTATACGCTTTTTGATCTGTAGACTTTTTCCAACTACAAAAACATGTTTAATATTATAAAGGGGAAAAACACCTCAGGTTTACCTTTTTGAAGTATTTGTTTCTTTCAAAAACTTTTCTTTTTTAAATCCTCCCCTCCCCCAAGCGCACCCAAGGACTTTAAATTTATTGGGAGTTTCATATATACACTGAAGGAACTCTAGTCCCCTTGCTTTAAAACTTAATTGCATAGGGCACTTTAAAACATCATTCAAAGACATAACTTTTTACAAGGTTGGCGTAAACGAGGACATGGGAGGGGCACAAAGCGTGGTTTGTGGATTGGGCTGACACCAATACTTCCTTCAGTGTCAAAGGCTTTGATCTTAAGGCGAATGCCCTCAGTAGCAGCTGTGACCTATGACTGACATCCTCCGAAGGTGAGACCAGGTAGCATGGGGATGGCTGTCTGCATTCGATTTTTACTTTTATATCTAACAGTTCATGATTTTATGTAAGATTTCAGTTGAATGAAAAATATGTACCAATTTGAGTGATAACAGATTTTCTTGTGGTTTGACTCGACATTGTTTGGGTGAATGCAGGCTGGAAATATGAGTTTTAATTAGAGCCGGATGAGCTCTGAAATACCTGTGTGCACAGAGAGCTTAGAGGGTTTTCCAGAAAGATCTTGCATTCCCGGAGCTGATGTGAACTGTGAAACTGTTTGCTGTTTTCCCGTTTACAAGGCCCTGTGGTGTGGCTGGAGCACTGATGCACAGCCCAGTAACGAGGAATGCACTTGAACTGTGTCTGCCCCGCGCAGTGGCTGCCTGGCTGTCCACAGCGGCTGGGCTCTGCCGCTGTGGCAGTGGGGACTCCGCGGCGGTTTCTTTCACATCCTGACTTTGAGCCTTGGTAATTCGTTTCACATGACAGCTCACCAGAGCCTTGGGCCTCAGAACACATTTTACATTTGCTGGCTGGGGCAAAGCCTTTGATCGTTTGGTCAGCGAAGTGAATTAAGGGGTTTGTCTTTTGGTGATGTCTGTCTGCCTTTCCTTGACAGGCGTGTCTGCCATGTGCACGTGATCCAAGATCCACGTTCACAGTGCTTGAAAGGGGGTCCTCCTTGTTCGATCACGCGCCCTTCTTGTGCAGATGTTTTGCTCATACTTGAGTAATTTTGTCCTCTGGTCTTTCTTCCATGTCGTCTTTTCATGAGCCTTCTACCAGAGGGCCTTTGTATCCAAAGAGACACACAGGCCCACACGGATACACAAACACACACACAGATTGGAGTTTTGGGTCTAGAACAGGGGTCCTCAACCCCCAGGCCGCGACTGGTACCAGTACGTGGCCTGTTAGGAACCGGGTCACACAGCAGGAGGTGAGTGGCGGGTGAGGGAGCAAAGCTTCATCTGTATCTGCAGCTGCTCCTCAGCACCAGCATCATCACCTCAGCTCCACCTCAGATCATCAGGCCTTAGATTCTCATAGGAGCACTGGTCCCTGGTGCCAAAAAGGTTGGGGACTGTTGGTCTAGAGTACTGAGTAGTAGAAATAGAATATGTAATAATAAAGAAAGCCCCAACAACCTTCTTTTAAAGAAGGCTAGAAGTGGAGAATGATTTGATTACTGGCTGGATCAGGAGATTATGGGACTCTGCTCTGGACTCTAGAGGAAAAGGAAGCAGAAAGTCTCTGTGGGCCCCAGGCCGAAGCTCATGGTATCATTTGGATGGTTTCAAGTTGTTCTTCAATTATTGTAATTGTAAAGTTCTCAGAATGAGGCCTGGCCCACAGTAATTGCTTTCTAGTTGTTAGCCATTATTACTCCAGCAGAAAACACACTTCAGGCACTGTACACTCAACCTGATGCTAGTAACAAGTGACGAGTGCCAAAATGTGTCCAGTATTGGCTGGAGTGATTGACGCTCCCATGAAGAAGTCAGGTTGCTACCGCCATTGGGGGCTGGGAGTCATGTGGGTGAACACCACTGTATAAGGAATGGCAAGAGGCCCCGAGAGGAAGCTCGGCAGGACCATCTCTGAGCCCCTGTCCAGTTCGGCTTCTGTGATAGGTTCTAAGAGGCCCTTCTGGAGAAACGAGTGAGCCTGGAGAGGCAGGGCTCACAGCAGTCACAGCACTGTGCACTGGGTACTGCAGGTCCTATAGAAATAGAGTAGAAGGAACAGACAGCTGTGTGTTTTCTGCTTTGCCTTTCACTATGGCTTTCCTCTGGTTCTTAGCAGTAAGTCCAAGTACATTTCTGTGGGGTAAAACGACCTAGGAAATAGAAAACGACCTAGGAAATAGTCAGGACCTCCATTAATACGTAGTGCAGATAAAACCAAGTCCAGCAGGTCTTTGAATTACATCATTTTGTTATGAGGTGGATGAGATGCCATAGCAACTTAACTCTTGTTTATATCAATTAGCCTGGTTTTGTTATGCCGATTCACTTAAAGTCGCAGAACCTATCAACACTGTTAAGGAAGGACTTCCTGTATACACGGAACGAGCAGAGAAGACTTAATTGTGACTCCTCCAAAATGTTTCTAGCACTGACCTGAATGCTGAACCTTTAACTGCCTGCTGGACATCTCCACGTGGACATAAAAACCCACCACGAATTTCACGTAGACCAAGCTGAACTGATCCTCCCGTGCAAAACCTGCCTTGCCACAGGTTCCCCATCTCAGCTAAGGTCAACTCATTTCTCCAGTTATTGGACCAAAAACTTTGCAGAAAGACTTCTTTCTCCCACAGCCCTTATCTAAGCAGTGAACAAAACCTGTTGGCTCTACCTTCATAATGTACGAAGAATCTGACCTCTTTTCATGGCTTCCATTGCTGTGATCTGAGCCACTATCATCTCTTGTCTGAATTTAATGATTAGGTCAAGTTTTTGATATGTGAGAAGATCTGGAGCTGACATAGAAGGTACAGCCTGGAGAAAATTAAATCACACAGATTAGGAATTTAGGAGAATCTTTCCTTCTTTCTAAGGAGAAAAGGCAGAGGAGTGACAAGACAGCTAAGTGACCTGCTGGGAAAATAAAAGCCTAGTTCAGAATCACCATGAGACTTTTAAAGCCCTGACATATGTAATACGTGACCTGAAAATTGCTGGCATGGCTGCAATGTATGTTCCTTTCCATCACTCCAAACCTTTGATTTTTTTTTTCCACAAGGACCTTTTAAGAGTGTTCTTGGTTTGGTTTGGTTTGATTGAGTTTTCATGGGGGTAGAAATTAGTGGGAGGGCAAGAAAAACACATTGAATTCCAAATTTAGATCAGCTCCATGTAAGATAGGAGCAACATGCCTAAAAGAGCGATAGAATACATAACCTGAAGCAAATGATCAGAAGCTGGCGATGGCTGTGGGGATGTATAGACACACCCTGCTCCCCGCATTCAGACTTTGCCTAGGGCATGGAAAGCAGTTAATATTTTCTACACAATAAGAGGAATGGCAGCCCTCGGTAACGTCCGAGCAATGAATATATTTTTTTGTAATGTAAATAAAATTGTGACTTAAAATGGCATCTCCTATCAAAATCAAAAACAACAAAAACCAGTTTGACCCAAACAATAACCTCTCCTCTAGCCTCAGACCCTGCCCTCCTCAATCCCGTCGATCTTCACCTCTGCTCCACATTAACTAGTCAACGATTCTCATGGCTACAGCTGGATCTTATTAATACCAGCAACTGTTTCATCTCTGCCTCTAATCGCCCTCTCTGAGAAATTCCAGGATGTTAACCAGACTTACTGTGGTGATCACATCACTATATATATATAATCATTATGTTCTATACCTGAAACCAATACAATGTTATATGTCAGTTATAGCTCAATTAAAAAGAAGAAATAAATTCCAGGTTCTAAAGAGACAGATTGAGATCAGGAACAGAGGAGGTACTTATCTTTACAGCCTCCCTGCTCTGGGCCTACACTCTATGGTTTACCAGTCAACTGCTTTACAATGACTGAGTTTCTCTCTTGTCTCTCTACCAGTCTTCTGTCATGCCAATATTGCAAACTGAAACCCCAGACCTCTACCAGGCTCCACTCTCTTTCTGCTCTTGAAAATCAGCATTTAAACACACTCAAGTCAGCTGTCTCGGAACAAAAACAAAACAAACAGACAAAAGGGAAAACCATGCAAATGTCCTTGACCTCCCCTCCCAGCTATCATCTCTACTTTCTAGTCTCAGCTAAACTTTTTCAGAGTGGCCTCCGTTTGCTGCCTCCATTTTCTTACCTCTTTTTCAAGGTTCTCGGGAATCACTTTGGTATGAATCCAGTGGGCATTTTCGGTTCTTGTCATAATTTCATAACACCTGTCCCACTGGTCATGCTCTTGTGCTTAAAATAATCTCTTCTCCTGACTGCTTTAACATAGCACTGCCCTGATTTGTTTGGATATTTCCCTTTAATATTCTAATTGCTTATTTTGTGGAATCCTCTCTCTTTGACCTTCAAGATAACCTAGCATGTCCTTCATCCTTCTCAGTTTTTTCTTTTCTCTATATACCCTCAGAAATGTCATCCATTATCGCCAGTTCCTGAACATGGCCTTCAAGATACATACATCTCCACTTTGGATCTTCCAAGATGTTTGGAGACAAAATGTCCCCATGAATTCTCCTTTTCCTTCACAAACAGACACCTATTATCCTTAAATCCAGTCGTCCATCCCAGACATTTAGCTGTCTTCTCCCTTCTCTCTTTCTCATTCTTCACATCCAAAAAGTCACCAAGTTCTATAGTTTTTACCTTCCAAATATTTCTTGCATCCACCAACTTCTCTCCATTTCCAGGGCTAATGACCTTAGCTTGAAGCCCCCATTATCTCTTTCTGAATTGTTGCCCAACTCATCTGCCATCCCCATTCCCATCTATTCTCAAACCAGAGTAACTTCGGAAAGGTGAATAGGACCAACTGACTCGCCTTCGCAAAATATGTCAATGGCTCCCCAGCGACCCAGGCATAATGTTCTAGTTCCCTAAAAGGGTTCACGGGGGTCTTTCTCAACAGGCTTCAGTTGGTATTTCCCTTTCTGTTCATCTTTAGCTTCTATTTTTTTTCACTGAACATACATAACTTATGTGACTTAACAAGCTATAACAAGTGGACTGGCCAGAATGAAGTAAGGCCTGCAAGGAGATGAGTCATCAAAGGCCTGGGAAGAGGATCAGAAGCCTGCAGCATCACAAAGGGTGATGTTTTAAGGAAAAGGTGAGGTTAGCATTATAATATGCCTTGGAGAGATTAAATAACTTGAGGACTGAAAAGAGCTCCTTGGATTTGGACTTTCGGAAATCCTAAACGTTAGTAACCTCTAGGTTAGAGGTAGAGCGATCTGTGAATTTTTTAAGGTAAAAGCCAATAGTAGCAGGCTGAAGAATCAGGAGAGGGCAGTGAGGATCTTCAGTAAATGCCACTCCTCTGATATGCTGTCGAGTGATAGGGCATTAGGAAATGAGCAAGTAGGAAAAAAGAGATTAAGATGCTATATGCAGAAGTTCAAGGGTTTAGCCAATGTCAGAATTTCCAGCTTCTGGCGGATACAAAAAGGAATTACTAGTACAGTGGGTGGGAATAGCCAGGAGATGTTTACACTGAATGTAGCTACAAATATGTTTACAGGTGTGGAACAGAAAGTTGAGGCATTTTCTGCCTATAACCTCAATTTTCTTTTTAATATTGAAGGCGAGTTCATGAAAGCAATAGCCTTACTGAATACTGATATACATTTATATTTAATAATTAAACATAGAAATATTTTAAAACAATAAAAGATGTGCACTGTTTATTAGAAGACAATTACCTTAATTATATAAAGAAGTTGTTCATGGAAGGATTTTGTTTTGGTTTGCAACTTTGGTCTTGGAAATGCTAAGAATTTATAAAATGTGATATAAAATTATAAAAATTAAATCTTACCAAGAGAAGAAAAAATTTTAGATAGTTTATATAAGAATAAGTCCAGGCCAAGAATTATCTAAATATGGATATATTAAAATAGATAATAATTTCCACCATTTTCCTCCATATTAGAATCGGTCTACATTTTAATGTTTTATTGTTTCCATTTATACTTATCTCTCAAAATTGGCACATTATTAGGAGGAATTCAAAACCAAGGACATGTTAATATTTAAAATACCTTATTGAATACAGAATTCATTCCCATAGGAGTAAAAATGGAAAGATATCCAGAAGAAATTGAAAAGGAAAAAAAAAAAAAACCTTTAGTTAAACTACTTTCCCAATTTTATTTTGATTTCTTTTCAGCTTTTAAAAGTAGATTAATATGGAAAAAATAAAGCACGAGGCTGGAGAGAAGAGACACAATTTTTCTTCTTCAGTGTCAGAGAAATAGCTTTCTCTGTTCCTACTAAATTGGAACTAAGCTCATAAGATGAAAATAAATGACTAATTTCTTGGGAAATAACCTTCAGGGAAAGATTCTTTTGGCCTAATAACTGCTTTTCTTAAACTCCGGTTGACTTAACCTCATTCTCAAGGCCTCTCCTGTCCGTCCTTTCGGTGTGCCCTGTTGGTGTCAAGTGCACCTTAAAAGTCTGTCTCACCATTTGCTACCCATCTGGGAAATGTTTTCCTTCTCTCATATAATTTTTTGGAAGGAATAAGTCAAAATGTGATTGTGCTTTCTTAATTTCTCTTTTAAAAACTTATGTCTAACATCCAAGACCTTTTCTACTGAAACCTAAAAAATATTACTGTAAAATTTCATAAAATGTTTCTGCCCACTCTGAAAAAAAAAAAAAACCTGATAATCTCCTGAAAGATTTTTAAATAAATAACTAGAGATTAATTTTAGGTTTTTTTCTTTTTGTTGAAATTATATAAAATGATGCTTCTTAAGGTCATTTGTATAAGAACTTCAAATTTCGATGAAAGAAACTGAATGAATTTTAGAGCAGAATGATTCTCCTTCCACTTCTGACAAAGACCGAGTTCATTTCAAAGCTCAACTCACATGATTTTTGCCAAGTTATCTGTTCAGAAGAGCAAGGCTGGTCCAAAGTACAGTATCTAGGCCCATGATTTTTTCTTTTTACGTTTTTTTCCTGCAGTGGATAACTTTTTCCTTTTCTTCCCCCAAAACAAGACTTTAACTTTTTTCTATGGAATTCACGTATGCACAAACATACACATGTAAGATAAAATGAAACATCTGAAGAGAAAGTAGGGCACAGGGTCACGGAACTCGACCTGTTCCTTCTTGTTTCCCACAGAGACCCTTCACGATATCGTCTCCCGTTTCGTGATATACAAAAACAAAAAACAAACAAAAAACAACAAAAAAAAACCCCACTTGTCTTCAGAATGAGAGGAGAGCTAATCTTTGGTCTCCTCACTTCTTCATTCCTGAAATTTATTTCTTGATG
>NW_006443566.1:395559-412015 GCF_000325575.1 Pteropus alecto
AGGGTGGGTATCCCTTGAGAAGCAAGAAGATAATAATATCAATAGCTGACATTTTTAGTTACTGCTTACCATGTAACAGGCACTATTCAAAGTGCCTTTTATATATATACTAATTTGTTCAATGTTCTAAACAAATCCAGAGTTAGATATTATTAGTATTCTAGTATTACAGATGAGGAAACTACAGTATGGAAAGATTAAGTCACTTGCCCAAAGTTGCAGAGCTTCGGAAAGGCAGGAGTTGAATGCAAGCTCCAGATCTACGCTCTCACTCATCATGCACCTTACTTCCCTTGGCCTAAGGCCCACAGAGAAAGAGCTGGTCTTGCCTGGTCCCTGGACGCCTTAACCAGCCTTCTCTGGGGTGCGGCCACCCCCACCTAGACCTCGGGCCATTGTGTTTATGCCCAGTGCTGAAATCTGTCCTAATCAACTGCCTCCACGTGCAATGGTTCCACTCAACGAGGCCTTTCTGTTTCTGCAAACCCTCTTTGTGGGTCCCCTGGGAACATATGGTTGCCCGACATGCCACGTGCAGTCCACGGCGACCAGAACCCACCAGTGGCTGACCCTTCTGGATGCCATCTCCACCTATGGGGCACCATTGTTCCTGCACCATACTGGACTTGCAGTCAAGCACATTTAAAGCTTCTCCTCAAACTAAGCCTCTTGCTTTCATCTTAATATCCTCAGGAGCTTACACAGCACTAAGTCAATAAATGCCATTTCGAAGGTAGATTGTTCATTATATTTCAGCTCCAACAAATGAGGCTGAAAAGATTTCAGAATTAGTCCTTGGACCCCTCCATTCATTTCAACTCCTATGCCTTTTTAAATGTGTTTGCATTATCTTTCTCTGGTACACAATAAAACTTATCAGTCACTCTTTTGACTGGGCACAATGACCCTAGATCTCTTTGGTTTAATATTCCTAACAGTTTACTTGTAGGTGCAGACTGGAATTCATTGTGTGTTTTGTTTTTCAGATTGTTCGGTAAGATTATTCCTGGTACTGACCCTTGAAGAATGTTGCCGAGGAGTAGCTGCCTCCTCTGTCTACTCTGTCTCTTGTCCCCTTGTCAGGGGACATAATGAAGCTGGCTTCTTTTCTCGTCATGCTATTATGATTCGTAGACAGACACACATTTCTTTTTAACTGCTTTGGCATAGAACTTTCTCAAGAACATACATGGAAATCTACATAATGACTGGCTCGCTCTTTTTGGGGTTATCACAGTAAAGGAGACTATCGGCTAACTGTAAGCATATTTCTTGAATTACCAGAGTGTAAATAACTGGTAATACTATTTTTCCCTCTCAAGCTTTACTGCTTAACACATAGGGCAAAAGGACTTAATATTGCCTTTTGACGGGCTACATTCACAATGCAGATCTTATTCTCTGTGAGTCAATGGTATGTGAAAGCCCTCATATATTAAAACTAAACATATCTTTTTCAGCCTATCAATTTGTCCTGACATAAGCAGTTGCCAAGAAAACTATTCTAGTGAGCATTAAAAGAATAAGCAAGAGAAAGAATTAAAGAAATTATTTCAGTAAAGTCGAAGGGTATAAGAAGAAATTATCAGTGCAAAATGGCTCTCCCAACTTGGCAGTGGCAGGTGAAATCTGTGATGAAAATTTTGCCTTCGTGCAACAGACTGGCTTTCTCCCCTGACCAGCCGTGCTTTTTGAAGTGTTTCATGTACCACAAAATACATAATAAAGGGTAGTTAAATTCACTCTGAACCCCAGCTACATGACCATGACATATTTGGAGGTAACTTTGAGGTGCATTCCTGAATAGGGAGCAATGCTTTCTAAATTTACAGTCTGATTTCCTGCTGCCAGTTATGACTGCCAAATGCTTCTGACAGTGCGGCCAGTTTGTGGTGTCCCTAAAAATCATCAGCAATTTGAAAACATTAGCGCCCGGCAATAGTCATACTTTGCAATGATTGCCTGTATTTATCACCTTAGTTTTCCAGGGTATAAACTGGAAAAAAAAATCGATGAGAAAAATTAAACTTCTCTAGCAGCAGGGAAAATGTGGAGTTGAAAAGCAAATGCCTGACAGGAACTCAGTCCCCTCTCTGTATTGTTCACAAATTACACAATTTAAGCTCTGGGGCTTATGTGGCTATGTAGAAGAAAACTAATGTCACTATGTTTCCCTTCTCAAATACTTTCTATTTTGTCTTCACATTTGCAGAGTATTTTGATATTAGGATATGGTGGTTATGTGGTGAGACTGAAAATAAGGAGAAGTTCATTGCTTCATTCAACAAATATTTACTATGTTCTGCTCTGTGGGATGAACTGTGCCTGGGAAAGCAGAAGTGGACAAGACAGGCAAGGCTTCTGCCCTCAGGAATCTTACAGTCCACTAAGGCAAACGAGAAGAAACGCGAGTCTTAAGAGAGCACAGATCGGGGCAGGGAGTAAGTGTAGACTTCTCTGATGAACGAGAGTGGATCTGATACCTGGAAAATGGACATGGGCAACACCAAGTGTGAGGTGGGGATTTACTATGCATTTGGGGCAGAGGAAGAGCAGTGGTGCCGCTGCAGCTGGACCTGCAGTTTCTGCAGAGCAGAGGTGTCAGCGGAGGAGGTGAGAGACATCAACCGCGCTCTGTTCCCACTTGCGCATCCTGGCATGTGGCTGCCCCCCACCCACGAACATGTTTTTCACCACACGAAAGTAGCCAACGCTTGCCAAGCATATCCCATGAGTATGTTGAGTCCAGAATAAACTATTTTCATATAAAGACCCCAAGATTTAGTGGTTTAAACAACCTAGAAGTTTTGTTTTCTCTTATGTAACAGTGTAAGTGGTCCCCAGTCTGGTAGCATGGCTCTGCCACCTTCGACGTGCTGGCTAATCTCTGATTCAAGGCTGCCCCAGTGGTTTCTATCTCTTGGGCTTCGAGAACAGGGATGGGACCCAGGAATGTGCATGCACCCCTGTAGGTAGGGCAAGAAACACAAGTGGCATGCATCACTTGTCACTTCCCATTTGTGAGAACTTAGTCCTATGGTAACATCAAGATTCAGGGGAGACCGAGACACGTATTCTGTGGCTGGCAGCCATGTGCTGTGCTAAAACTATCACCCAAGAGAAGAGGACGGATGTTGGTCAACATTCAGCAGCCCATGCCACAAGGTAGGGTAGGGATAGAGGGGCAAGATGATGGCAGAGAGGCTGGCAGGAACCAGATCACACGAAGCCTTGTTTACAGCAAAAGAAACCGTGTTAGTGATTTTAAAAGTGTGGTGGCAGATTATTATCAGTTTTTACTTGCAGAAAGTGCTTTACAGAAAAGGCATGACCAAGGTAGACACAAGCCAAGATTCCCCAAGGATTCTCCCATTTAATTATTGTATGTCCTTGTTTACCGACAACCTAAATTCTGCATTCAGAGGACACATATCTGAGTCTTATGGTCTCTGAAGCAATTGCCTGAGAGGTTATATTTCAACAGAAAGGTTTTTGTAGATACAGACAGAAACCTGAAATATCCTGGATTATTCAGCTTTATACTGTTGGGGACCTTAGTTAGACTGTGCTCCAAGTTTACATACAGTCACACAGGTCCCAGTAAAACACACGACTTCAGGTGCAGAGGAGGTTGCACCAGCACATTCATATCCATAGATACGAATGTGGCCCCTGCATCCTGGCCATCGGAGACCGAACTATCCTCAAGGGCGCCCCAGCCCTACAAGCAGCCTTTCTGAGCAGCGTCAGCTCTTGCCATAAATATGAGGTCCATCCACATGGCGTTCAGGCCCTGAGGAGAAATGCTACTAAGAACCAGCACCTCAAATTCTGTGTACACTGAGAACATCGAGCGTGAGGACTTCATAGCTGCTGTCTGAGTTGGTCCAGTGTATAGGGACGGGACTTGAATCCAGGGAACACTTTAGAAAACCACCTATCTCATACTCATAGCCTTGGCAGAATTCCACCCCTGATAAAACCAACCAACAAACCAACCAATCAACCAACCAACCAAACCCCCCAGCAACAGCAGTAGCGGTCTCATGCACCTATGGTGAGGCAGCCAGGATTAAACCCAGTTCTGTCTGGTACCAGATACATGCTCGTTTCCCTGTGCCCTGTGTTACTTACTTAATTAGTAGGTTTTTCCCTTCAGATTATCCATTTTCTAAATTGGTTCAATGAACTAGCTTTGGGAGATCTGTGTAAACTATACTTATATGTATTATACTGATCGATACCATCTAAAGTGATTTTTTCAAAACCTACCTAAATTTGCATACAAATCATTGGCTATATCCTATCGAGGACATTAGAAAATTCTGATGATCTTATTTTTTAAAAATGGCTTGTGGCAGCATTAGTGCCTCTAAGTTGTCAGGATCCTTGTCTAAACGGTTCACTATAAAATCATTTTTATTATGATAGGACATCATTTCTTTTAAGATTTCAATGAATATGAAAATACAGATAAGCTACATTGGTGGTTTTCATTTAATTATTAATGGTAGGTGTTATCGATGGATTGATTAATAATTAATTTAGTTCTGGTTAATAATTATTAATTTAATTGAACAATTATCAGAGTTAAAACTTGAAATGGTACCTCAGCATGGAGGAGTGATTTAATAAAAGTCAAACCTAATGAGGATAGTTAAGAGAATTACGACTAAGCTTCAAAAACATCACTGTGGCTTCTTTCACTTTGCATAGTGTTCCTGAGATTCATCCGTGTTGCTGCGTGTGTCAGTGGTTTGCTCCTTCCCATTGCTAGGTAGTGGTCCACTGTATGGATCTACCTTTGGTTGTTTATCCATTTACTTGTCGAGGGACTTACTGATGGTTTCTATATTTGGATGATTACGAATAAAGCTGGTATATCTATTCACACACAGGTTTTTGTGTGTACACATGTTTCCGTTTCTCTTGGGCAGACCTCGGCAAGTGGAGGTGCTGAGTCATGTGCTAAAGTGCATGTTTAACTTTGAAAGACACAGGCAAACTGTTTTCCAAGGTGGTTGCATCATTTTGCATTCTCATCAGCAATACACAGGGTTCTGGTTGTTCTACATTCTCGCATCACTCAGTATTGTCAGTCTTGAATTTTAGCCATTTTGCTAGGTGTATGGTGGTGTCTCATGAGGTTTTGGTTGGCATTTCCCTGATGACTAGTGCGGTTGAACATCCTCTCATGTACTTGTTTGCCATCCTATAGCTTTGCTGAAGTGTCTATTCTGATAGCTCGTAAATTTTTAATTGAGTTGTTTATCTTCTTCTTATTGAGTTGTAAGAATTCTTTATGTAATTTGAATAACGCAAGTCCTTTGTCGGACATGTGTAAAAACGGGGACTTGCCCTGGCTTTGAAGAAAAGAGCTAGACCTATGTTACTTAAGTCAGTCTCTTGAGTCCCCCACTTCCAGGGCCCAAACGGCCCCACTGTGAGGATTTCTGTGACTTGTACAAGCAAAATTGAGGGCACATTTCAGTGCAAGAAATGTATACTCATCCAGATATATATATCCACACATGTGATAATTTGTTGTCAACACACAATTTCACTGTAAATAAATCAGCATCTTGGCAGCCTCTCCTAATTATAGGGAAGATGCCACATTTCCATCAGCGCTGTCCCCTGACCATACAGTGTCACCGTGGCAGCACCCCCAGATCTGTCTCTGCGTGACCACGCAACACATCTCACACCTGACCTTGGTCAAAAGGCCGAAAAGCGATCCATCACACCTTAGATGAGTGTTTCTACCCTCCTTTGGCAAAGATGACCATTTTTACTTCTCTGCATGCAAAACGAAATGAAAATATCAAGTCAACCATTTAACAAGTAGGTTCACTGGCAAGTGACCATGTAAGAAAAAATACCTCCAAAACTTTTTTTTTCACATAAATTTGATCAGATTTCCCCTAATCAGAAAGTCATGGTCTAGTGAAAGTATCAACATTAGCAGTAGTTAGTGTGCATATTTTAAGTTACTTCTTACAATAACTAGAGGTAAAAGTTAATACTAACTCCCACATTATAAAAAGACTGCCCTCAAACTATATGTCATTTTCATTGCTGCAAACAGGGCATTACAGGTGCTTTTCTGATATTTTTCCTCCTCAGGGATTCAAATTTTAAACTTGGGTTATAAAGAATGATAGCTTAAACTTTAGAAATATTTTTCTTACTTTTACTAACGGGTAAACAAAATCCTGGGGAAGGAAGTGCTTTTTCCTGAAAGCTCACTGCAAACTAGGGTATTATAATCTAGTCCTGGCTTGTTAGTCATTATGTTTAATCGCTCCTGGACCACAGACCATAGTTGTTCTGATTCTAATCTGCATAAGCTATAATTAACTTGACTTTAAAAATGTAAGTTTTGTTTAGCACCTGTACTTTTAAATTTGCGTCCCAAAGACATTTCAAAGAGACATCTTCCACCATGGCTATGGGTTGAAAAATACAGAGAACACAGCTCCTAAGAACCTAAGAGTTTGATATTTTTTTAATAACAAAAACTGATTGATCTTGAAGGAAGTGGAAAAAAAGGAGCCTTAGAAAAAAACGTTAATACATGCATATTTTTGGTACATTAAAGACTCCAGCGTGCTAATTCGAGCACTGTTTACTTTTTGTATATAACAGGATTGCTGTTTTCAAGGGAAAAAGAGAAGACATATTCTGAGCGCCAAAAACTACTTATCCGTGAAGTCTGAAATACCATTATTATTATTAATTCTTACGTCTAGCATCTGTGAATAGCTTCTTATAAGAGAAAACCATGTTGGGTCAGCCGAAGGCCAAAAATAATGAGCTGGCCTCCTGCCTTTGTGTATTGAGTCAAGTAGCTGCCAATTAACAAAAGTGATTTTGTTTTGTTACTGGCATAATTTTCAGAAAATGAAAACAAACAGTTGTTGGTGCTCTTCATAAACTTCCAATGGAAAAAAATATATATTTCTCACAAGTTTAGAGACTGTACCATAAGGAACCAAATAATTACGAGAAGCTACCCGGTGTCTTTCTGTGGTTTAGCAAAAGGGCCAAGTCGGAAGGAAAAGACATTCTTGGCATTTTCTAAAGCGAGATAAATACAGAGAAGAAGTATAGATGAAAGATAGAACTGCTTTCTCCAGCGCCTGCCAGATTCCTCGACTTTTTGGCACACCGATTTAATTTGGCAAAGGTAGCAGTAGCAAATCTTTTCCATGAAAAAGAGCAGCATATATTTTATTTTACCATATTGTTTGTGCATTTTTGACCCTACAAAACTGTCTCTTTTTTTCAGAAAGGGATTCTTTCTGCAGAGTTGGCTGCCATTTCGTTTATTTGAAGCGGATCATTTATCATCGAAAAAAAGCTGCGGGGCAGAGCTACTGTTGAACAGCGCCAACAGACCTACAGCTCGGCAGGAAAAGTGCCTTTTTCAAAGACCAAAAGATGCTTTAACATGTGCCAACAGCATCTTATGCCAACCTAATGCCTTGATATCCAAACCTATTTAAATATAAGGAATCCTGGACTGTACAGTTTAGACAAGATAAACTCCCAGGCCTGTCGTATTCTTTTATTTGTGATCAGAAAAATGGTGACGTGTAGCATGATGTGCCTAATGTTGGTAACATGATTATGTTAAAAAAAAGAAAAACTCTCCAGCCCAAAACCTAAGTTTCGTGGACTCCAATGCTTCTTAACCCTAAAATATTTTTCTTATCTGGAGGTGATTCTATAGTAATCTTACTAGGATATGTAAGTAACAATCTCTAAAAATACAATGCTGAGGAGCAAGAATCAAGGTTATGGTTTTCAGCTTCACCCAACTCAGGAACAGAGGCTCATATCTGACAGGCCATTTACATAACCTGGACGGAAGTGACACTTTGTTTTTACCTTTCATTCGTTTCCTCTAAACTAAACAAAAATAAAAGATTAGGGTACTTGTTGCTATGAAGTTTCTGCTTGCAACATGATGGATAAGTTTTTGGTTTTTAAACAGCCAAAAATTCAAGCAGACTTTGCATAGTTGACAGTGACTTCAATATATAATTGTGCTAATGTTATTTGCCATCTAGTTGTACTCTTTCTTAATCATTAAGTAGCGGCTAATTTAAAGTGAGGAAAAAGTATTAGCTTTGTGTAAGTGCCAGATAAATCCTGTGGTTTCGATTTAAAGTTTGGAGCCAGCAGTGACAGATATAAAAATAAAAATCTGTAATTTGCCAAGTTTAAAATCCCCAAATCAACATGTGAATGCTTCACAGGTTTACATGTGCATAAAATGAAGACTGCTTTGCATAGATTTAAAATAGTGAAGGAGTGTCTTTTCTTAAATTTAGGTTGACAGTATAATAATACATCATTTAATCACAAAGTATTTCAGAAAAAAAAGAGCCAAAAGTTACTGTTTAAATTTCAGGATGCTAAATCCATACCAGCAATTGGCTATAGCTAGTTCTGGAATATTTTCAATAAAAACTATAAATAATTACCTCTCACATTTTATAATTTACATCCAGTTAACTCACAAAGCTTGCCTTATGAAAGGGTTCTTTAATAAAATAATAATAAATAAAGCTAGCCAAAGCTGTTAATTTTAACAAACAAGGTACAACATTTTAGAAGCATTGGGTAAAATGCCCTCTGTGCATCTTAGAAAGACTTGGAATGATAACCTCACAATAAAAGTATATATAAGACTAAGATACACTAAATAACAGCATGATAGTAAAAAATAGTGAGTGTCAACTGACCTAACAATTTCTCATGTCCATTGGTCCAGACATCTAAATCATGGCTTGTCACATTAGTGTATACCCTTTTCGGTGTCTTCCCAGCTCACCAGGAATGTTCTTCACTGTCCTTGTACCTCCAGTTCTAAGCCTAGAAAGCCGTTTTGTAAAATAGCACATTGTTTTCTTGTCCACAGTATGGACTAGGGGTGGGGACTTTTCCCAAACTGGGCCAAGCAGATTCCTTTCCCTGAGATTTTTTTTTTTTTTAAATTGTAACTGAGAAAACTATATGAGGCCCTTCTGGGTGACAGGAAAGTAAACTGCAGAAACAGCAGAGAAAACTGTGGGAAAAGAGAGAGAGAGAACTCATGGAAAAAGAATAAAATGAAACAGATACAGAAAGGAAGAGAGAGGACAGATGAAAGAAGATGATAAAAACCTTTGAGTCCCTGTCCTAGCACCTTCTTAGCTCTTTGTTGCTTCCTGGCCCATGTCATCTGTCAGACATCCATGATTCCTCTTCGATGCCTCAGCCTCTCTGAGTTATTTGTGTTGCGTGCAATTTCTTGAATCCTCATGGATCCTGCATCCCTTCTGTGTAACTTTGGACACATCACTTAGACTACTGAACTTAAAGCTTCTCAATCTTTAAAATGGGGGCAGTAATGCCTGCATCACAGGGTTATTGTGAAGAAATAAGAAATAAAGCATCAAGCCTAGCAGCAAACAGTAATTGGCTGCTTATTTTAAAAAGAGATTATCCTACAATATACATTCTATAAAATATACATAGCTATTTATATTAACTATTTGTTAGTCTAAGGAAAGCACTGAAATCTCTTATTATTCAGCTTACTATTCTAATATTTGTTAATTATTCACTGAATGGGTGACTCCAAATTATTTGGTGAAATTTGAAAGAGGAATGGAATAAAGATATAGTATATGGATTCTCCACACAGGCAGGACCTGCCCTTAAATGCACCACTCCCAGAATTCAGGTGGAGTGGGCAGGACCAAGAGTCTCATAATCCTTGCAGACACTATAGAAGGGCCTGGTCAAAAACAAGTAAGTGGACAAAATAATTACCAAGTGTGCCGAATACTATGAAGGAAATCAACAGCGCTAAATGAAGAGTGACAGATGGATAACCTACTTTAGCCCAAGAAGTCTGAGAAAGCATCTTGGAGCCGATGCATCTAAACTAAGGATGAAAACAGAAGAGTTTGCAGACAGAAAATGTCTGCCTAGAGGCCATAAGGAAAGGTAATGATATATCAGTTAATATTAGTTAATTTTGTTAATATTAATGGTATTTTATTCTGTGTATGTGTGTGTGAAAAATTAGCCCTAATTTTTAGAACTAAGAAAATTAAAGCTAAAAAAACCTGAACACATGAACTTTGAACTTAATTTCAACCCTTTTCACCTATCTATAACAAGTTTCTAAACCCACCTTTGGAAAATATAGCTACCCTTCTAAAAATCTGGGTAAAGACAGAAATATACATAATTAAAATAATGACAAAATCATCTGGTTTTAACTTCATATACTATAACTCTTACTAGTAATAATATTTAATTGGTATATATTAAGACTATGCAAAGGACAGCAAGAGATCCTGGAAAACGATGAAGACCAAGGAAAGAAATAGACTGCTTGGGATGTCTTTTCAAGAGAGGATGTGCAGGCTGTGACAGGAAGGACAGGCACCATTCCACCGTGAAACCACTGTGTTCTCTGCCAAGTCCTATTCCCCTTTGTGCCTCCCCAGACAGCTGCTCTGCCTCATAAAGCAGTTTCTCAGCCAGGCTGAGTCCTTCAACACAGCTTTAAACACTGGGGCTCACACCCATCCGCACATGTGCCTCGGAGTCAGTCCTTCAGATTTATCTGTCAATGAGAGTTAAGGAAACAGACTCTGGAACTGGATTTCTTGGGTCCTTATGATCTGGGTGATATGTGGCAAGTTACTTAACCTCTATGAAACTCAGTGCCTTTATATGTAAAATGGAGATAATAATTCTCATCTCACTGGATAACAGAAAAGATTCAGTAAAAGACTGTGTGTGAATGTGCTTGCAGAATGTTATCCAGCACACGTGAAGCTGAATAAATGAAAAATTTGTTACTTTATCATCTAGCTCTTTCGTTACACTTTACATGCAGCTCTCTCTTTCATCTTTTCTCCCTTTTTAGCTTTCAAGAGGGGAGGGAAATCTATTTTGCTGGAGTTGGGGTTGTGACTTAGTAGAAGAAAGGTGACTTCATTGTAGTGAAGTGGAGCTGGCATGGATAAAGGAGACAAGCGTCCTATTTAAAATACTATCTTTGTGATCATGGTATCTCTCCTGCCAGGGGCCTTTCCAATGCTTGGGACTATGCATGCAACCTAAATTTAAATATAATCTTGAAGACAGGGTAAGAAGCAACGCCAAACCAAATAAGGTTCAGGTCTGCCACCAACCCCAAAAGAATGGAACTTGCAACTGGAATTAAATTAAGTTGCGGACAATAGAGATTTTTCATTTGGAGGAGAAAATAAAATACTACCTTCAAAGTTGTAAGCTTTCAAAATAGGAATATAAAATCTGAGACAGTATGCCAGACCGCTGGCCAATGCAATTAATTTTATTGCCTTTGAAAGGCTATCAAAGAATATGTTACATGGTTGTCTTCTAGAACAGTGCTTCCTAAGCCTTTTTCCGGTCAACAGAAAAACAGCTAATGTTTATAAATGGACAAAGCAACGTGGCCTGGGAGCAACTGGTCTGGGGCGTTTTCTTGCGCTGTCTCTCCCAGCAGCCAAAAGGGCTAAGGACTTGCTGGTCAAAGTGTGGTTCCAGAAAGGGAGCAACAGTAGCACCTTGTGCTTGTTAGAAATGCAGAATCTCAGGCCTGACACGGGATCTACTGGCCCAGAATCTGCGTTTTAACAAGATTCCCAGGTGATTCGTGTCCACAGTACAGGTAGAAGAGCACTGAATAAGGAGTACACGCTAACATACGCTTAGAAAAAGAAATCAATACTGAAATACTCCTTCTATGACTGCCTTTATTACCTATTCCAATTTGACAGTTTTAATATTTTCTACAAAGTTGGTTTAGATGTATGTTAAATATGTGTTAAATGTATACATGTGATTTATTTTTATACCCATGTAAAACTTTTTATATAAATTGCTAAAAATCTTGATTTGAGATCAGAGCATGTGATCACTATAACTTTCCTAAGCCCTTCTTACATATTTCATATTATTATTCCAAATCACCATTTAAACAAGAAAATCCTTAAGTCTTTTTCCCTCAGTATAAAGTAACCTTCTACTCTCAGTACAAAACAACCCAACTGAAAATGGTCAAAAAATCTGAACACTTTACCAAAGAAGTTTACACGACGGGTATATAAGCACATAAAAAAATGTTCTACATCATTAGTCATTAGGAAAACTGATATCAAAATCATGAGAGACCCATACACACCTATTAGAATGTCTAAAATAAAAAAGACTGAACATATAGTAACCTAACCTATAGAGCCTTGCAGTTACCCTAGCATAGACTAACTTATTTAGAATTCATAATTTGCTTAGATTAACCTGTAAACCTACCTGGATTACCCTAGATGTTATAAGGTTTGTGTAATCATATTCTGTAATTCGCTAAGAGTTTAACGGAAAGTTAATTAACACCTACACCATGCCTGACAGTTGCCATTACTGTCTTTTCAGGGAGATGCCAGGGTGATTTGCAGAACAAGGGGGCTGATGCTGCTCAAATCACCTGAGGCTGGCCAAAGGATCGGAGGACTCTCTACTGACCTCTCCATAAACTATTCTCATTGTACGCTCATTACAATACTAAAATCTAAAATCTCCTCCCGGGGAAAAGATTTTCCGCTATTTTAAACTTGCGATGTATGGATAGGCACGTTTTCTAAATGCGCATGCGCAGGAATGTGCCCACCTATACTGTGATGATGAAGTTCGGTTCCATGTTTATGCACAATTTTCCTGAATAAAGATAAATCTGATCCTTTGTTTGGAGACGTGCCATTTTGACCCAGCCATTCACTCTCAGGTGTTTACCAAAGAGGAATGAAAGAATATGTCCACTCAAAAATCTATATATGAATATTTATAGCAGCTTTAGTTGCAATAACCCCACATGAGAAATAACTCAAATGGTCACTAACAAGTGAAAGGATAAACGATTGTGATATAGCCAATGGAATACCACTCAGCAATAAAAGAGCAAACTATTGATACATGTTAGAGCATGGATAAATATGAAAATAAGTAAGCTGGGTGAAAGAAGTCAAACAAGAAACAAATATTATATGATCCCAAGACAGATGGTTTACTCTATGTGTGTGTGGATGTAAAACCTAACAAATTTTACATATTAAGAATGGGACTACATCAAACTAAAAAGTTTCTGCTCAGCAAAAGAAACCGTCAACAAGGTAAAGAGAGAACCATCCAAATGGGAAAATATATTTATAAGCAACACCTCTGATAATGGCCTAATATCCAAAATATACAAAGAACTCATACAATTCAATAACAACAAAAAAACACAAATGATCCAATCAAAAAATGGGCAGAGGACCTGAACGGACATTTCTCCCTAGAACACATACAAAAGGCCAACGAATATTTGAAAAGATGCTCAACATCGCTAGCTATTAGGGAAATGCAAATTAAAATCACAATGAGATACCATCTCACACCTGTTAGAATGGCGATAATCAACAGTACAAGTAATAACAAAAGTTGGAGAGGGTGCAGAGAAAAAGGAACCATTATGCACTGCTGGTGGGACTGCAAATTGGTACAGCCACTATGGAAAACAATATGGAGGTTCTTCAAAAAAACTAAGAATTGATCTACCATATGATCCAGCAAGCCCTCTACCGGGTATTTACCCCAAAGACTGGAAAACCTATATCCAAAAAAATATTTGCACACAGATGTTCATAGCAGCATTATTCATAGTGGCCAGGGCATGGAAGCAACCGAAGTGTCCTACAGTAGATGATTGGATAAAGAAGCTGTGGTACATATATACAGTGGAATATTACTCAGCCATAAGAAGAGATGAAATACTTCCATTTGCGACAACATGGATGGACCTCGAGATAATCATGCTAAGCGAAATAAACCAGACAGAAAAAGTTGATAATCACATGATATCACTTATATGTGGGATATAAACCTAAAAGCAACAAAGAGCAGGACAAACAAACAGAGACTCATGGACATGGACTATAGGCTAGTGGTTATCAGAGGATAGGGGGTGGGGGAGGAAGAGGAGGTAGACGAGGTAAAGGGGGCCAAATATATGGGGACAGGGAGAGGGTGAAGTGGGTAAAGGGGATCAATATACGGTATCTGAAGGAAACTGGGCTTTGGGTGGTAAACACACAATAGAATATACAGATGTCAAATGATAATGTACATCTGAAAATTATATAATTGTATTAACCAATGTTACCCTAATAAACTTAATAAAAAAATTTTTAAAAATAAATTTAAAAAATTTTTTACATATTAAATATGTGCATGTGTATGTCAATTATACCTTAATACTATTACATTTTTAAGTTAAAAAATAAAAGATAAGAAAAACATTTGATATACATATTAATATCAAGTTAAACATGCTAAACTAAAATCTAACTTACTAAACCCTTAAGTAACGATAAATTTCTTTCTCATTTTAAAGGAAAATGCAAATAACAAGAAAGAAGTCAGAAACAAGTTTATATATGACTCTATCATACATAGTACGGTAACATAGTATAGTCGCTGACACCTAATAGTCGCACTAAGTAATTTAACTCCTGCCAGGTGGCCCATCCCCAGCACTCCAGGGAATATCTGAAATGTGAGGAAAGTACTCAACACCAAAAAAGTACATTAAGAGTTTTAATCAATAGAAAATATTATAGTTTGATCAAACATTAAGTACATAGACTGCAACTAGACACCAAGAACCTGGGTGATCTCAGTCTCTAATGTCCATTTACTTGACTCAAAAGCTTTAGTGTTATTTTCTTTTCCTGGGCCAGGCTTCAAAAAACTATGAGGCGTGTTTGCTCCGGAGTTCACCTGCCCTGTTCTCTGAATGCCACTCCATGTGCTGAGTTGACCCACGTGCGCGGCAGCCCAGACAACCCTTTCAATTCTGCGCCAGTGGAAACGCTCTCCCCTCACTCTCTCACTGCTGGACCCACTTCTGGATGATTTTGTGCAATTTCTTCAATTTCCTGCCTTGCAGAAAGTCATAGGCCATAACATAGCTTTTACTTGCCTGGTATAGACATTTACAAAAACAAATCCAATGTCACCATGGGGAAGGGAGCTTAATCTCTTTTATAGGCACTCATCATCTTTCTATTCGATCACTTTTTCTGTCTTAGGAAAGAGCTTTTCTTGCTCAGTTTTTCCTGCAACTTCTTCCCTTTCTTATACTTCTTTCCTACATTACAGTTTTGTCATAATTAGCGAATAGGTTTGGTACATCTCCTAGACTGCTCGTATTTTCAGTCGAGATGCCAACAGCTCTGCATCCACGTTCACAGGGTTTTGAACTGATACAAGACCCTGAGCTGATATGTTTGAGGAGGAGGTCTGTGCACAATCGAAAAGGGAATAAGGATTGCATTACTCCTATCATGTTGTACTTACTAGCGCAGGAGAAGAGATTCCTACCAGGAAAGGCTCAAACTCAAGGACTGTTTTTCAACGAAACTCCATCAGGAAATCCTTGCTGACTGCTTAGCAGCGTTTGCACACAAACCCCTTGGAAACTCATGCTACCTTGGGCTTCCAGAACTCTTGGTTAACCTATTAACGTCCCAAGTTTACTCTGACAGCTCTTCTTCCTAGTTTACATGCTCTGTGAGTGAAAATGTAGATCTTTCCCAGGCTTCTCTGAACTCTGCGCCAAAAACATCTTATCCACCCTCGCTCGCGGCTTAAAACCTTTCTGCTGATACTTCCTGATTTTTCCCCTCTCTCTTGTCTCTTGTCCATTAAGAAAACCACTAGGTGTTAGTGAGAACTTGAAATGTGGCCGGTCCAAACTGAGATGTGTGTAAAACATACATTTTGAAGACTTAATACATGCACACAAAAGTAAAATATTGGTATTTTTTATACTGATTATATATTGAAATCAATATTTTGGATATATTGGGTTAAATAAAATATATTAATAAACTGAATTTCACCTATTTCTTTTTTTTTCTTACAATCTGTACATAATAAAGCAATTGTATGAGGTTATTCCCAGTATTTAGCATTATTATTTTTTTCTTACATTTTATTCTAAATTTTAAAAAGTTAGACATTTATTATCGGGAGATCACTTCACCTGTTTCTTTTTATCTTTTCTTAAATTCTGGCTACTAGAACATCGAATGTTACATATGTGGCTTATATTACATTCTTATTGGACAACATTGCTCTGACCTAAAATTCAAACTGACCATTTACATTAACACTTTAGAAACTGAACTCAATCTATTTCAGACCCTCAGTCCTGCTCCCTCACTGTCATCATAGAATAAACATCAGTTGGCATGAGACAGATACATTGCATAACGTCAGCCACTGCTGTTGAGGAAATTGTACGATGAAGGAAGCTCATTCTAGAATAAATTACTTATGAACAGGGTGACAGAATGACTCTGGTAATTGTCAAAGAGACTGT
>NW_006443566.1:412047-412864 GCF_000325575.1 Pteropus alecto
GCCTGGGAAAACACTATAAGCATTTGACTGGAGAGGTTCTGTAGCAATTAGGAATAAAAACAACCAGGGATTTGCCAAAATAGTGGATAAAG
This sequence comes from Pteropus alecto, assembly GCF_000325575.1. Lineage (NCBI taxonomy): Eukaryota > Metazoa > Chordata > Mammalia > Chiroptera > Pteropodidae > Pteropus > Pteropus alecto. The sequence goes on from NW_006443566.1 coordinate 412,140, forward strand.
TTTATATGCATTTGGTGTCAGAAATGTTAGCAGTTACACATTGTGACACATTCGCTGCAGGTATTTTCACCATCCTAATGTGTCAAATATTTCCTTGCTTTATCTTGGCTAAGAAATCTTCCTCTTTATCTAGACTGATTTTGGACTCGACCCTTTCCTTTATTCCCCCGATCCAAGCAACTACCAAACCCCATTTATTCTACCTACACCCAGTATATCACATCCACATTGTTTTCCTCATTAAAGAAAAAACAGAGAAGAGACACACAGGTCTTTATGCTTTTCCCATGGCCCCAGGAAGGAGAGCCCATGGTAAGGCCTGCCTCCACAGAGTAACATTAAAAGAAAATAAAGTAAGTCCTGCGCTTTACTGTTATCGTCCAGTAGAAATAGCAGGTGTTAGGAATGCAAATTGACAAGACAGAGAGGCCCTCAAGATGACCCAGGAGAGGGTCTGGAGTGCAACAAACCTTCTTTTCTTTTCTTTCTTTCTTTTTTTTTTTTTAGCATTTTATTTTATTTTTAGTTTCAAGTATACAGTACGTTAGACATTTATACAGTTTATGAAATGAATCCCCGATTACTCTATCACCCTTCTGGCTCTACACACAGCCATTACATTACTGCTAACTATATTCCCTATGCTGTGACCATTACTGCTGACTACGTACGCATCCTCTTGACCATCTCTCAAAAGTAAATTGGACTTCTTTACTCCTTCACCT
>NW_006443566.1:413127-443730 GCF_000325575.1 Pteropus alecto
TTTTGAGAATGTTATTTTTTTGGGGGTAAAAAATTGTTCGCTGCAGGTATTTTCACCATCCTAATGTGTCAAATATTTCCTTGCTTTATCTTGGCTAAGAAATCTTCCTCTTTATCTAGACTGATTTTGGACTCGACCCTTTCCTTTATTCCCCCGATCCAAGCAACTACCAAACCCCATTTATTCTACCTACACCCAGTATATCACATCCACATTGTTTTCCTCATTAAAGAAAAAACAGAGAAGAGACACACAGGTCTTTATGCTTTTCCCATGGCCCCAGGAAGGAGAGCCCATGGTAAGGCCTGCCTCCACAGAGTAACATTAAAAGAAAATAAAGTAAGTCCTGCGCTTTACTGTTATCGTCCAGTAGAAATAGCAGGTGTTAGGAATGCAAATTGACAAGACAGAGAGGCCCTCAAGATGACCCAGGAGAGGGTCTGGAGTGCAACAAACCTTCTTTTCTTTTCTTTCTTTCTTTTTTTTTTTTAGCATTTTATTTTATTATTAGTTTCAAGTATATAGCACATTGGTTAGACATTTATGTAGTTTATGAAATGATCCCTCTAATTAGTCCATCACTCCTCTGGCTGTACACCTAGCCATTTACATTACTGCTGACTGCATTCCCTATGCCGTGCTCCCCACCCCCACGACCATCTCTCAGCTACTAATTTGTACTTCTTTAACCCTTCACCCCATTCTCCCAGCCCCTCAGATCCCCGCTCCCCTCTGGTCATCACCAGATTTCCTTCTTTGCTTTTCCCCTGTCTCCTCGCCCTAATCATTCCTATTGCCTTCTTTTTCTAATACATAGAAGCTGTGTCCATGGGTGAACACAGTTTTAACACTTCTCACAGCAAAATGCAATTCATAAACGATTTTGGATTATCTATTGACTTGCATTAGAAGAAATAATTGAGAGTTGCATGTACACCTGGCATATGTCAATTGAACAGTAAAATGCAAACCTTGTTAAATTTAAAAAATTTTCTGAGTAGTTTAGAAATTCTCAAAGTCACTGGCAATTGTCTAAGCATATGTTTTATGTCAGATACTTTACCAGACTAATTAAATTTTATGGCTTCATTTTTTTTAAAGACTTTATACTTATGGCATGTTAGGCTGTGCAAGTCCTGTTCAATAATAGAATGTATACAGTAATTTTAAATTAGAAATGTCTTCTTTTTTGAAGTGTAAACAGAATCATATAGAAGTGACAGTATTTTTATTATTCTTTAGCAACTTGGAGTTAACATTCCAATATACATTTTTATAATTTACTTTGAAAAATTAGTGCTTAGTTTAAAAGGTGCTTTTTATGCCAGATTTTTGCTTGAAGAAACTAATTTGGCCAAACTTATGTGCTGTAAGAACAGATTTATAATGGAAAGGTTGACACATTTAAAAGTAAATTGGGTTTAATTTCAGAAAAATTAACATCATATTCAACTATAATAGATTTGAAAGATAAATTAAAATAATCACCTCAGAAAATTACCAATTGGAACTTTAAGAGTCTTATTCCCCCCGAGATATTGTGTATTCGGCACATGTAAATTTGACTAGATATGATTAACTGGAGACTTTAATTAACTTTTGTTTAAAAGATCAAGCCCACTTTGGGCATGCATTTTAAAAATGTAAATGTACCTGATTGTCATAGTCTCTGAATTGAGGTAATAAACAGTAAAATTATACTGTACAAGGAAACAATCTATAGAAAAGAACAAATACTTTAAATCAATTTTCCCAATACATGTAAACTGGCTATGTACTCTTAAGTATTTTTATATTTATTGTTATCAAAATATTCCATTCAGAAGCTCTAGGTGGTTTCCAACATATAGATACATTATAGTCTATGAGCAGAAACACTTCTATCTATATATTAGTTAAAGGCAAAGAAAATTAGATGCACAGATTTTTTTTTTTAAATGTGTCTTTGAATTGTTTCTTTCCTATTATGGTTAAGACTGTCAAACTGCAGACTAGTTGCTGTTTCATTCAGGTCCTTTGCCATTTAGTTGGTACAATATTTCATTATTTAAGTCAGCAGTCCTCAACGTTTTTGGTACCAGGGACCAGTGGTCCAATGAGAATCTAATGCCTGATGATCTGAGGTGGAGCTGAGGCGGTGATGCTAGTGTTGGGGAGCGGCTGCAAATACAGACGAAGCTCTGTTCACTTGCCCACTGCTGACCTCCTGTTGTGCGTTCCTGGTTCCTGGTACCAGTCTGTGGCCCAGGGATTGGAGACCCCTGATTTAAGTATTAAGTAAATAATATATTAAATAGAATTATGAATAACACTGATTGTTCATACACTGTACCTTTTGTTTAATCAAATTCAAATAATGTAATGACCAATTTTACTGAGTACATTTTCTATTCTTTGATTTAGAAAAATTCTATCTCCACATGGCTCTTCTGCAGCATAATCCTTGATAACACATGGCTCAGCTGCAGCTGTGACCCAACAATGAGGCAGTTTTATGTGTTCAAATATCCTCTTCAGTAAAACCTTAACATTACAGTTTCTTTTAGCCTACATTTGCCTAACTTGTATGAAACCACAAAGTCAACCAACTGTACCTTGACTGCGCTGTTCTCATGCATGGTGATGCAGTTATTGGCATCTTCTGAGAGCTGGTACAAGGCTTGAGCTGTTGCTCGATGCACATTGGTGTCATTTGATTTCAGGTAACGCACTAATGGAGCCACCGCTTTGTGCTCGCCAAAGGCCACTCTATTCCTGCCCCACATACAGCAACGTGAAATGGCTTCTGCTAGATGACGCCTCAGTTTATCGTTATTCTGCACGAAGGAAACAAATGGTGGTATGTGCAATATAATGATCCTGTGAGATCATGTTTATGCTCTAGATGTTTATTACCCACTAAGATGCCAATGAGCCCAGTTACTCAGGTGCTGTCTTGAAGGGAACTAGGATTTTGGTGGGTCGCCAATGTTTCAATTCTGAGTTTTCTTTTTATGAACTGGACATTGTCAGTGCACAAACAGGTGATCAGGAGTCTGGACATTGTCAGTGCACAAACAGGTGATCAGGAGTCTGGCATTTTAGATATCTGCCTGGCATCATCATCATCATCATCATCACCACCACCACCACCACCACCATTATCATCATCATCATCATCATCATCATTATTTGTTCAAGGCTCAGTTTCCTTTTGAGTAAATCTACTCACAATACAGAATTACAGATCAGCAAGTAGTTTAGTAATAAAAATAATTCGGGACATTCTTAATGGAGCATTTCAATTAACTGGGATAAGCAGATTAATTCTACTTCATCACCCTAGGAATACTTCTACGTCAGTAATACACCTTGGCTCCCTAAAGGGAGAAGACAGTGCAGCAAACAATGATGTTTTGAATCTGCCATTTTCCTTTCTGTATTCTTTATGCAGACTATATCCTTCTTTTTGGATGTAATTATATCATATAGGTATAATATAACTAAATAAAGTACAGTTTTCTGTTCATTAATTGTACTGTTCTCTTAAATAAGGCAATAACTTGGTGTCCTTAAATGAATCTGGCAGATATTCTTAGGTACTCAGTGTAAGACTAGCTCTAAAAAGTCTTCTAGACCAAGCATCCTTCCAATGATTGAATTTCTGCTCTATGACTTTTCTGCCAAGTGGTAGTGCAGCCTATGCTCAAATACCTCTGGTCATGGTGAAGTCATTATCTCTCAAGGCTACTTACTCTATCTGGCACAGCTCTGGATAAACAATACAGTGACTGCCAAAATCTTCGAGTCCAAGAATGCCATAGACCCAAGCTTGCTAAGCTGGGGGAGGCACATTTAACTCCTAAAGTTGGCATAACAATTACCTTAAGAGTAATAGTAATGATGATGTGATGACGATGATAGTTAACACTTCTACAATAACATATTTGTCACTGTTTTACTTGCCAGTGACAAATGAAAAACAGCCCCTATTTTTACAAGGATCTTGCATATTAACATTGTACACTTTAAAATACACTTTCACACTTATTAGTCTCAGAGAAATTAAATGAATTAACCAAAATTTCAAACCTCATAGGTGATGGATATTAAACTTGAATCCAGGTTTCTGGACTTGAAGCTCATTGTTTTTGCCACTACACTGTGATATCTTATGACAACATGCATTTAAAATAAAAAGATGTGTTACTTACTGTATTTGCTAGTTTGGACAATAAAGGGACAACTCCATGATCTGTAATAACAGCTAAATTTTCTTGATCTTTTGCTATATTGGTAATAGCAGCACATACACTTGCCAAAACTTCTTTATTATCTGATTTCAGCAAATTGACAACAAGTTCCAAACCACCAACAAAGGAACGAACCATTTCTCCAGCATCCTAGATAACAATAAAAATAAAGATGACATCAATAATAAACCGGTATCTAGCATTTCTTTAAAAGAAAAAAAGTAATGATAAGGCTGAGAAGTATACCTGTGGCATGAAAAACAAATTCAGTTTGACTTATTTCCATATTATATATATTATCGATGTGTGTATGTATAAAGTATGTATGTGTATATACATGCATGCACACAATTCAGTTTTAACAAATATTGACTGAACAACTATGATATGAGTCACTGTGCTAAGTATTGGAGATATAGAAGTTAACAAAATACAGTTGAATCTTTTTATTTCCAGTAGTTATGTTCTATAAAATCATCAGAGAAAGGGAATTAGTAAATACTGAACCATTGCTCCTAAGGGAAATACAAGTTTAAGTTCCTGCAAGACTCTGGTAACATTTTTTGTCAACTAATCAATATATAACCTTGTGTTATATGTGTTTCTGTTTAAAGATCTTATTTCGTATATTGTTAATTCATTAATGTTGAACTCATGGATAACATACTATAACTTATGCCTGAATGAAGCTTACCTAATACACACTTTTTCTCTGTAAGGCACATCACAGTCTTCTAGCACTTAGGGACACTAGACAGCACTTCTACACCATGCTTGGGGGACATTTTAAACAGTAAAATCTTGAACAAAAAAACCCATGAAAATGTGGAAGATGTGGCACTAAGTAGACTGTAAAATGGATGCTTATTTACAGTATGAGAGCTGAAACAAGAAGGCAGAGCATCATCTTTTTGACCTCAGCTGAAAACTTGCACATTGAGCAACTCAAATTTTTCACCATTCTGTTCATATTCAAGAATGACCAAGAAAGTGCTGTGAGTATTGATTTCAGAGTTACAAAAAAATTTAGTAAGTAGGCAAATTCCCATACAGAATCTGTGAATAATATGGATGGACTGTGTATACTCTGCTGCCATCATGTTGCTTTCAATCTGTGGCGAACATGAGTGTTAAGAAATTATGAGTATAATAAATAGCCCTAAGGGGGAAGAGGTAAAGATACCACAATACATACAACAAAGGAATCTCAGCTGGTGTGGATTCAAGGACTGCCTCCCAAGAGGATGTCTGGAAACTAAGGCCTGAGGCATAATCCAGTGTGAGGGAGAGTCTGTGTGAAAGAGTCATCATATAACATAGATCTGAAAGTGAGAAAAGTGACTTTTTTCTAGGTCACAATGGTTAGAGCATAAAATAGGAAAGGGAGAAATGGGCTAAAATGACATGTAAGAGGTGAGATCTTGAAGGGTCTCATAAGCCTTGGTACAGAGTTTAGAGTTCCTTTTAAGGGCATTTGAAAGCCACATAAGAGGTTTAAGTGTTGGGGGTGTAAGGTGGAGAGGGGATTTTTATCAATTTTCTGTCTTGGGAGATCTCTCAGAATTGCAGGGTTGAAGTTGGGGCAAGGAATGATGTTGGGAACTCAGAGGTTATTTCGCTAGTTCAGATAAGAGGTGGGCATCGTTTGGATGAGGGTGATGGTTTAGACCTGGAGAGAACAGTGTAGGTTTGTGAGGATTGATCAGAGAAGATTAAGACAAATGATTTAGTGATGATTCCTTTGTTTCTGGCTTGACCTAGTGGTGCTAAAGGCAGGGGTTTCTTTTGTTTTCTTGAGGGGGAAGGGTGGTATTTGGCGTGAGAACACCTAATTGAATGAAGTGTCCACAAGACATTTAACTGGAGACACCAGGAGTCAGGGGGAAATATGGGTTTGGAGCTCAGGAAAGGAAACAAAGGCTGAATATGGAGATGTGGAAGTCATTTGCATAAAGATTGTAACTGAAGTGATGAGTGTGAAAGCGTGGGGAGTGAGATAAAAGTGGGCTACCTGTCCCAGTGTCAGAAATGTGGGCTGAGGAAAAGAATTTGTCACAAGAACCTGAGAACAGATGTTTGAACAGAAATCCCCGCCTCCCCTGATGCATAGCACTGGTGCGTGATATCCACCGATTGTTAGTTGGCTTCGTGGCTTTCTCAAACTACAGAAATTAATATCTTTTGAGTGCCAAATATATATTAGGTATTTTGCATAAACTTTCTTAAACCTCAAGATAACCATGCCAAGTAGAAGTTATTTCCATTTTAGATTGCAAAAATTGAGGTTCAAAGAAGTTGAACTGCATAATCTAGGTTGTATCCCTCATGAAGGCAAGGGACATGTTTTAGTGCGTTCAGTGATCTTCACACATCATAAATCTGGTCTGATCATTTCATCCCCATACCCCACAAATCCTTCCATAACTTCCTCTTGTCTGCCTCATGGTAAAATCCAAACCCACACGTGGCTTCCTAGCCCTTCATAGTGTGTCCCTAGCTTCCTTGTCTCACCTTTCCTGCCTTGACCCCATTCTCCAAGCTCTCTCACACACCCCAAGCCGGTGGCTCACCACAGGAGCTAATAATCAGAATCCTGACATTCTCTGAGAACGCGTTTCATTAAGCGTGGGGTGGGGCCTATGACAAACACCTATATTTCTAAAAACTCTCGTGGTGAGTTTGAACTTCAGCTGGTATTGGGAACACGGCTTACGCATTAGTCCTTCAAGTCTCATGTCCTCATATGTGCTACTTGCACATGTGTCCATGCCTTTGCATGTGCCCTTTTTGTCTACTTTTCTATTAGTTTGGGAATTCTTACACATCCTCAGCTACTAACGAAGGTAACATTTTCTTTAATAAGCCTTTCCTGAACCTCAAGTCTGGGTTAAACTGCTCTTTCTATAATTCCCAGTTCTTCTATAATATAATAACACTTATCACTCTATGAAGTTAGTGGCTTATTTGTTTGACTTTAATGTTAAACACTTATGTTCCAAGAGGGCAGAAACTCTGTCTTATTCACTGTTGTATGCCCAGTGCCTATGCCACTTTCTAGCAGTAAGTACCTGCTCAATTAACATTCGTTGAATTTGATTATATGCAAACTCACGTCTACAAAAGGAATTTTCACTGACAGCATAACAAACTAAACTAAGCTTCCAGTAAATGTCGAAGAAAGGACCCAATCAGATTCTTCCCAAGGGTAAGGACAAAACTTTTTTCTCCATACCTTGTCTCTCCCAATTGCTGCGAGAAATGATGTCAGCAACATTGGATATTTGAATGCAATTTCTGATAGGACACATAAATTCTGATGTATTAATAAAATTATTTTGAACATATTTACTTGCCTTTTTTTTCTAAAATTCTACAATAAAGTTTTTATGTAATACAAAAGAAGTTATTTTACTTTCAACTGTCTTGTATACTGGCATCTTATTATACTTCTATGCATTCGATACAATCAAATCAAAAGATTATAAATATAAATTTATTAACCTTCGGTCAAATATCCAATATAACTTAATCCAAATTATTCTTTAAGATACTTAGTAGCAGTAGTTGTAGAAGTAGTATTCCCATGTTGTAGATGAGGAAAACCTCAGGCAAGTGAATTAATATGTGAAAAGAAAAATGATAAGTGGCAAAAGGTGAATTTGACTCCAGATCTGCCTGATCCCAAAGCCCCTCTACAATGTTGTGGTTATGTAAATCCTAACCATTACTTACTTGGTCCAAATGAGACTGTGAACATGTAAATGCAAAAGCAAAATAATGGCTCTTAGAATTTAAAGAAAGTTCAAAAGTATAGCCCAAAGGCTCAACTTTTCTAAGTGATGTTATATGTGTCAATAATCTAACACATTTTTCAATTACAAATTTATAGAACAATTTTTTTTCTCAAGGGACAATGGAGGAATTCTAGAAAGATGATGGTGACATAGTTTTTAATCTCCCTATAAAAATGGGGCAACTGGTATAACAAAACAAATAAAAGGACAACATATACAACAACACTAAGTGACAAGGTATCTATACCAACCCCAAAATACACACAGGTCAGGACAAACTACCAACCACTACAAAATCTGCATGTTCTAAGAAAGAGCTGGAATCTGAGTAGGGAAGGCTCAGAGAATGCCCCGAGAGCCAGGGAACAGAGTTGCCATCAGGTCTCACTAAAAAGCTCACAACAGCATCAGAAGCTGGCAATGGACTTTTCAGGCTGCGATTGATGGGTAAGTCTAAAAAAAATGCCACCAGGTCTGATAGTACTGAAGCGTTCTGTAGGTCTGAGACCTGTGAATTCTTAAAACTATAAACTAGAAGCCCTCTCCTTGGACAAAGCCCCTCGTTGAGGAGAAATTACTGGGGGTGGCATCCAACTTGAGCAAGGACAGTGGGATGAAGGGATGAGAAAGTCCAGACAAAAAGAGAGGAGGAAGCCCGAACCTACTCTCTATCACTGTGAAAATCACAGACATGAGATCTTGAGAACCATAAAATTAGAAATGCTACCCTGGCCCATCTCTCTCTCTCTAAAAGACCATGGAAACACATTTCACTTAAAAATGAGCAATATAGAAAGACTACAGTCAATTTCCATATGGAGTTATTATAAGAAAAAAATGAGCTCAAATAATTATAGAAGCAGTGAAAGGAAAATATGAATTAGGATTATTAAAGTGCATAAATTAGGTGATTAGTAAAATAAAACAATTTCCATAATGAATTAGAAATAAAAAAATTCATTTTGGAAATGAAGAGTAAACTAGAAGGAACACAAGGATAAATGAACAACACAGGCAATATTTTTAAATAAACAGAAGATGTGAAAACTCGAAAATGATGGAAAAAGAGCAAACGAAAAATTCAAGAGAACAAGTAGGCAGAGAAGATCTAACATATGTATAGTAACAGTCCCCAAGAAGGAAACAAAGCCCTAAAATAGAGCAAATTTTTAGAACTATAAATCAAGAAAACCGTTTCCTAAAATAAGTAAAACCTGAAAATATATGGAAAAGTCATCTTATATACCAGGAAAAGTTGGCCTAGAATGGGCTAACATAAAGACATATTCTAGTACAACTGCTAGACTTTAATAAAAAAGAAAAAAAATTCTTTGGTCGTTTAGGCAAAAAGACCAAGTCACTTATAAGAAAAAGAATATGATATCATCCTTAGACTTTTCAATAGCAATGTTTCATGCACAGGGGAAGGTAATAACCTATATAAGCTACTTAAGAGATAATGTGAATCAAGGTTCTAACATCCAGCCAAAATGGCTTTCAAGTATAACACTGTACAGGGAAGACCTCAGGGAATGCTATCAATACAGGCCCTTCCTGAGCAATCTATTTGAGGATGAGTGTCAGACCTCCAAAAAGACTAGAAGACATTGACAAAATAACTGAGGATTTCTTAAAATCCTCTGGTGGCTTTATTTCCTTCAAAATGAGGTCTAAATTGTTAGCATGACACTGAAGTATTTTCCCTATCTGGCCCAACCTCACCCTCTTCTCTTATTCCCTGGTATACTCTTGCATAATCTATACTCCAGCATCTAGGATTACTGTTGTTCCCTCATGATTTTTACATCTTTAACTCTGTTGTTTTATCTTCTAAACTCCTTCTCAGCCCTAAAAACTCTGACTCATCTTTTAATACATCTTTTTATTTTAAGGTTACAGAGATTGTTTTATTAATTTTTTTTTTAGTGAACAGTAAAATTCACTTTTTTTGCATTACAGCTCTATGAGTTTTGTCCAATGCTTATAATCATGTAACCACAACCACAATCAAGATATAGAACTGTTCCACCACCCCCAAACTCCCTCATGCTATCTTGCTATAGTCAGTACTTCTTCCCACTCCCAGTCTCTGGAAACTCTTTATGTGTTTCCTGCCCCTATATTTTTACCTTTTCCAGAATATCTTATAGATGGAATGATACAGTATGAAGCCTTTTGAATCTGGCTTCTTACACTTAGATAACACATTCGAAACTAATCCATGATGTTGCATGTATCTGTATTCGATCCACTTTTATAGCTAAATCACATTCCATTTTGTAAATGCACCACTGTTTGTTTATCTGTTCAACAGATGAAGGGTATTTGGGTTGTTTCTAGATTTTTGGAATTATGAATAAATCCTCTATAAATATTCATGAACTGGTTTTTTTGGTGAGCATAAATTTTGTTTTTGAGTAGGTAGGAGTGGTTTACTATCTAGTTCATAACATCTGCTTATTATCTTTTCAATATTTGTAGGGTCTATAGTGATGGTCTATTTCTATCCCTGATATTGGTAACTTGAATCTTCTTTTTTCTCTTGATCATACTGACCAGAGGTTTATTAACTTTACTGATTTCTTTTTCAAGAATTGGCCTTTATTTTTTTCTAGTGGTTTTTAAAAATAAAAACTTAGATACTCTTTAAATTTACGTTTTTAATGCTATGGGTTTTCCTCTAAAAGGTGTTGTGGATGCATCCAACAATGTTTGATATGTTGTGTTTTCATTTTCATTCAATTCAAAAGATTTTCTAATTTTCCTTGTGACTTTTTTTGGTCCATGGTTATCTAGATGTTTTTAAATTTTAGAATATTTGGGGACTTTCCAACTATGTTTCTGTTATTGACCTCTAGTTTCATTCTATTATGGTCAAAGAACTTTTAATTTTTATGATTTCTTAAGGTTTGTCTTATGGCTCAGAATATGGTCCAGCTTGATGAATGTTCTGAATGTATTCTAAAATAATGTGTATTCTGCTGTCATTGTGTGGAATGTTCTATATACATGTTGTGCTCAGTTGTTTGACACAGGTGTTCAGGTTTTCTATATCCTTACTTATTTTCCATTGTTTTCTATTGATGACAGAGAAGTGGTGAAATTTTCGACCATTATTGTGGATTTTTCTATTTCTCCTTTCAGGTCTACCAGTTTTTGCTTCATGAATTTTGAAGTTCTGTTTTTAAGTGACCATAGAGATTTTATATTAAAATCGGATAAAATAAATCCTACAGACAAGTAAAAACAACATAATTCTCTATTTATTCCTCTTTCAAAAGTTATATTGAAAGAATTGTTTTCATGTATAGAGCATATAGACACAGTTTCCTTTGTTCTGTTTTTTAGAAAAACTTAGTGGTTCTCAAATTATAAGGTTAAAAATTCTACAAGACTGTAGACTGTTGTATTGCATGTTTACTGCATGGATGATTTAAGGACTATACAAGGATAAATTTAACTCTGATTTTTTTCTTATGTACTTACTCTGGAGCCCAACCCCCTATAAAAAGGCACCTTCACATTATTTTCTTTCTCCTTTATTCTACTTGGAACTATCAAAATTAAAGGTTATTTGCAAGCCAAACTTCTATCAACTACTTTTTTCCCCAGTAAATGAATCTGAGCTTTTGCTCTCTTCAGTCATGTCTCTCTCGATCATGGCACCAAAATTCTATTATATTTGATATAGCTATGAGCTGCCTTCTAAGAATATCTTAACCATCTATTTATCCATTGCTAACTGATGAAGTCTAGTACCCATGTGGCATCATAGTTATTACAATATTGTTGACTATAGTCTTTATGTCATACTTTATATACATCCCTGTGACTATTTTTATAACTGGTAATCTGTATTTCTTAGTCCCTTTCCCCTTTTTCACCCATGCTCCCAACCCCCATCCCATCTGGTGACCATCAATTCATTCTCTGTAATACATTTTTTAATAGCAGCTTAGATAATATCTCCTCCATGAAATTTCCCTCCACTCCCCTTCTCAGTATTAGTCACTCCCTTCCCTCCATATTCTTGTAGATGTTTTCCTCCAAAATCCATTTCCTCTTTCTCCTGTGTTTGCCAAGCCTTGATTTTGTTTGAGTGTCCATCTCTCACATACAAGCATCAGGAGAAATTGCTTCTAGACCCCAGAGGTAATTCTTGACTGGCCTAAGCCTATTCTGGAGTCTCATTCCCTTTGTCAATTATTTGTTAAGGGGTGGGGTAGATATGGCCCAATTGTGGCCAATGAATTCTGAGACAATATCTACCAGAATCTTCTGGAAAAGTCTTCCTATTTATAATAAGGAATAATCATAGGTCACACTGAGACTGGCAGAACAGAAAGGGGAAAGAAAACAGCCTGGGTCCTTGGTGACATTGTTGAGCTGCTCAATCAATTTACCCTAATATCTGATATGGCCATTTAATACCAAATACAAATAGCCATTTTTCATTATATTATAGTTATTTTCTTATGGATCCTTTCCCAATTAATTTGTGAGCTCTTCAAGAAGAGACTCCTGGTCTTGTTCTTTGATTCTCCCTTAAAATATAGTCTGCTATCTTTCACTCAGTAGATTTTCAATAAATGTTTGTTGAATTATGAAAAAAATAAAAGGAATAAGGGGACTATAACTTTAAGATAATTAACCACAGTCACAAACACTAGAAAGAAAAGAGCATGAGCTCTGTAGGATGGAATATAAATTGATAAGATTGATTCAAACTCACAGCCTAGTGACTTCCTGATTCTTTCGCTGCTTTATCAGGAGGCACAGTAAGCCGCAGAACTGGGGCTATACTTGGAAAAACAACAAAAATGATCACATCTGCCTGTGATCCAAGAACTTCCTAAGGTACATGGTATGAGATATAGGGAGCCAAAGTCTCAGTGAGATCATGGGCATGTCTCACCAAGGCCTTGTAATGTTTACAATCTGTGGGACAGTGAAATGTTAAGAGTCAAGCCTACAGACCCCTCCAAAGTTTATCTATTTTGAAGGTGAATTTCTTTCTTTTTTTTCTTTTTGCATTTAAATATTTTAAACGTATGGCAACGTGCCTCACATAGTTTCTATGGAAAGGGAGACAGTATATTTGAGGATGGAAAAAGTCATTACACTGCCAAAACTGTCTTTCACTAATGCTAAGCGACGGGGCAAATTCACCACATTTTCCACCTTCTCACATATCTTAAAAATTAGTCTTCGCCAATTTCACCGCTGCTACAGTATTGGTTATACATAATTCAAATTTTCATCTGTAATAGAAAAACTCTTACTACTACTACTACTACTACTACTGCTACTACTATTACTACTATTACTAATATTACAACAACAACCTAATGTGCATATACATATTTCATTTGATCCTTATAGCTCTGCCTTATGGAGGTATGATATCCCCATTCCTTAGACGAGAAGGCTTACGGTTCATGAACAGTTAATGACAAAACTAAAAATCAACTTTAAATTTCCTGATTTCTCATTTAATGTATCTGTTCACTATACACCATGTGCTTAGACTTGGAAGTACGAATCATTATATTTATCAGATTAAACCTAGTTTATAAATAGTGAGAAGAATCTTCACAATTTATAGGGTTAACAGTTCCCAAAGAGATGAAGCTATTTTGCCAATGATGTCTCCTAAGACAAACAATAACAGTAATTGAAAAAGAGAATATAAAACACCTTTATACTGCTATTAAAGTAAAGCTTGAATGGTTGAATAAGTAGGAAAAGGTGTCAGGTTCAAATTAAACAAAATTAGGTCAAATATACAAATAAGATGAAGAATATGAAGAAGCAAAACACATTTGGTAAATTCAACTAATAGAAAAACACTAAGACATTATTTACAGATTAATGAATAAAACAGAAAATAGATATTTTGGCATTGAGCAATTAAACTTATGGGTATGAAATTCTTTCTCTTGCCTCCAGTGAAAAGAACTGGCAGTTTTCTGATGAGGTGAGATAAACATAATACAACTTTAAAGCACATACAAGCAAGCAAAATATGACTTAAGACAAAGATTTTTATCCAAAAAGGCTATAGAAACCCTGCTTTGTGCCATGTAGAGACTATACAATGCACAATACAGTGTTTGAAAAAGATTTTAAAATAGCACATTGCATATAAAAAATTTCAAAAATGCTACATTCACATTAGAATAGCATGTCAGGAAAACCAAAACTGAACAGGCAAATCTTGTCCCAAAAGTGTATTCAATAAATTAAAGGTTTTTAAATTTCTAAATACAACCTATATACACTCAAGGAAAACAGACTGTGTGGCTCTATCACAATAAGATCTTTGTTCTGATCCTAGTAGTTAACAAGTCCTGTAGCTTTCAATAATACACACTCACACACACACACACACACAGCTGATTTAGAATTACCTTACACTTTCAAATGCAGTTCTTCAAAAATCAAAATTAGAACATCAATTATTACCCTTTTGCTTCTGAAGGAAAAATAAATTAATTTTAGATAAAATAAATGATACAACCCTCATAGTCTAACATAGAAGAAAATGCATTATACTTTTGGGGTAGCTTTATCCAATTAAAGCACAAGAAAACTAAGGAAAATAAATTTAATGGTTCTGATTTTTTTCTACTTCCCTAGCCTAATTAGAGATAATTTTCTTAAATATCACAGACAATTGTAATTTTTACATTTTACTATTTCCTGTGTTGATTCTGCTTTAGATGCAATATTCTGTTAATAAGGAGGTCTAAATTGTGAGGTACCATTGTGTATCCAGAGGCTTATATAGTTAGTTACATGATTCTTAACCAATGATGCATTTGAAAGAAGTTTATAACACATACAAGGTGCTAAACAAATTTGTCATATTATCATAATAGTTATTACTTATAAAACTATGTGTATATACATGCATTTATATATATTTAAAAGTTTAAACATATGTATTAAAATTTTTTTCTCACTTGTACTCAATAACTCACAGATTAAAATAAGTAAAGCAATTTCCTCTTAAGATTCAGTCAGATGCATCTGAACAGTGACTTGTGTGAAAACCATAATCTTGACAGAAAAAAAAACTATCTGAAATAATGTATTTGAAAACAAAACAAAACAAAACAAAAAACTATGGAGTCTCTAATTATGAAGAGATTATTTTACAGAAGCTTATTTGTTGAGTCTGTTACATGACATTTAAGTGTATAAATATGTGGTTAGCTTTCCAGTTCAGCAGCTAAGAGTCTATTGAACTCATAATGAACCTGAAATATAACATTATATTATCTGTAACTAACCCTTGTCTTCATGAATATTCTCATATTTGAAGCCAGGTATACGGTTTACTCTGTCTTATGCAATATGTACTTTTGACTAATTTTTGTATTAAATGGTTTTCATAGGTCTCCTTTCATATTTATCAAAGTTTCTCTTAAAACATACCCAGAGATTAACACAGAATTCCAGCTGTGGTCTGACTAGGGCAGAGTGGAGTGGAATTCTTCTGTGATCTAGAAGCAGTACTGTGGCCAACTATAGGTATTATTTCAGTGGTCACATTACCCTATTTGTTCATATTAAACTTTGAATCGGCTCAAATCCCAATAACCCAATAACCAATATTGTACAGTCAGGATTCCCACATCCTGCACTTACGGGAATTCTAGGAAAATTGGGTTGAACAATTTTTGCAGAAAAGACATAAACTTTTAGATGTGAAATTCCACCTTGTGTAATTTATCTACTTCTATATAATGCTTTGAGAAACCAAGTTAGCTATCTGGATATTTTAAAGTGAAAATGTATCCAAGCATTCTGATGTTAAAATAAATTCCTTGGGTAGGTAGAAAATATAGTTTTTAAGATACTAGTTCTCAAATTTTGTTGCACATTAGAAGTACCCAGGGGAATTTTTAACATCCTCGAAGCCCAAGTTGTACCTCCTACTAATTATATCAGAAAGTATGGTCTTGGGAACCAGTATCCACAAAGATCTCTAGGTGATGCCAACGTGCATCAAATTTTGGGAACTATTGGGTTAAGAGTTCAAGTCACATAATGAAAATACCTGGGGGCCTATCCACATTTCATCTCATTAGGTATATGGCTTTAAAAGTGTTACTCTACTTCTCTCTAAGCTTCAATTTCCTCATCTGTAAAATGGAGCTAATATAATATTTATCTCTTAAGGGTTGTTAAGAGGATACATATAAAGCATATAACAAGATGCCTGGCATATGATAACAGCTGTTATTAGTATTATTATCCTTTAATTATTTTGAGAATGTATATGTTACTAATGGTTTGCACAAAATAGCAACTTAATAAATAACCACTTGGAATGTATTTGATTCCACATATCATCCACCTTGTGAATGTGTTCAATATACATAACTCAGGTGGTAATAAACACTTTGCCACATATTGAATCCTGTTTTAAAATCTACAAAAAATGAGTTAACAAAATACATCTTTTACTGTCATTAGATAATAAATCTATGTTTATTTATATCATTGAAACCACTTTCATTCATAAATTTATTTTTCATTTGGCAAATTAGGAGCCTCGGAAATGTAAAGTAGTATATTATGTTATGGGATTCAAAATGAGTAAGATCTAGATCAGTGGTTCTTAGCTCTGGTTTCACATTATCATCACCTGTGTTGATTTTTTTTAGAAATATAAATGCCTAGGTTTCAATCTCAATATACAGAACAGGGGTTGGGCCCTTGCATAAGAATATTTTTTAAAGCTCTGAAGGTAATGTGTATCCAGAGTAGAGAATAACTGATCTGGATAATTATCAAATTGTGTTGCTGTTATTTCCAAAATCATAGCATTGGTGTAAAATTGATTACCTCGAATGCCCATATTTACTTTAAGAACAAATGGAGAAGACGACGACTCTGCTCCTGATCCTCTATAACAACAATGAGAACACCGGGAAAACTGGCAAAAACAACTTTTTCAGAACTCTCAAATTCAATGAAAGGCTTACGGGAGTGTCTATTCAAGAAAAATGGTTGAATCTCGGAAAGAATAGTGAGCTTTATGTCATTTTAACTTTCTTTATTCCCATCTCCCTCTCCCCAGCTCTGCAGTGGCCTTGAAAACCAGCAGCCTTGCAACCATGGTATCTGGGAAAACCTGCAGCCTAGCAGCTACAGGAGGGAAAGAACGGATCTGGAGCTCCCCAGAGAGCCCCATTCCAATAGAATTATCACTATTTTACCTGAATGACAATCTCTAGGAAAAACCTTAAAGCCTTGTCTTTTCTGGACCTCAGAGCTCAATCAGTGATCTTCCCATCAGAAGCAATAATTTAATATAAAAACTGTTAGAGATGTTAACATCGGCTGGGACAAACAAGAGGATGGCCAAAAAAACATTAAAAGGAAAATCTTGGATATGAGATGTCTATAGAAGGCTTTGAAAAACAACATATTCCCGGGGATCTAAAATGCCACGTGCAAGGGTAGAGTTTTATACATTCCCAGAAAAGAATGGAGATAGCCTTAACTGCTCACCTCTGGCTGACCTTGAGGCTCTATGAAGGCAGAATTGAAAGGCAAGAGAGAGTTGTAAACTGTTGGAGTATTCAACGCGTGCCATAAAATGCACACAGAACCCCTCACCAAAGGGCGAAAAACCCAATGGTGCAAGGCACTTAAGAAAATCTCTTTCCACTCATTAGCTGACTAATGAGCTACATGAGCAGAGACCTCAGTGGCCGCACTGACAAAGAATACAGGCATTGCAGAATTAGTCCAAGAAAGTCACTAACAAACTAGAGCAAAACCAACAACAAATAGCAACAGCATAAGTCCCGGGAAGGGGAAAACTGATTTCTAATGTTTCTACGTTATATTATTTAAAATGTTAATTTCCAACAAAAAATTATGAGACATACAAAAAAAGAGGCAGGTATGTTGCAAAGTATGTTCTGGGGAAAGAAGTCAATAAAATCTGACCCTCAGGAAGCCTGTACCATGTTAGACTTAATAGATAAAGACTTTAAATCAGTCATTATAAATATGTTCAAGGGACTGAAGGAAACAATGCCTACTAAACAATTAAAGTTTGAGAACAGTGTATCAGGAAATAGAGAATATCAATAAAGAGATTTAAATTATATTAAAAAAATCAATGAAAAATTCTGGACTTGAAAAGTACAATAACTGAAATAGAAAATTCACTAGATAGGCCCAATAGTAGATTTGAGCAGGCAGAGGAGAGACTTCTAGTCTGAGGAGCAAAAATAAAAATAGAAATGAATACATCCTCAAGACCAATAGGACACCAACATACTTATATGGGAATTCTTAAAGAGGAGGAGAGAGAGAAAGGGAAGAAATAATATTTGAAGAAATAAAATCAAAATTTGATGAAAAACTTTAACCTCCAAATCCAGTATCTTAAACTAAAAGATATACTCATAGACATATATTAGTCAAACTGTTGAAAGATAAGAAGAGACTCCTGAAAGTTGCAAGTTGCACTTGAAAAATTATACATAACTCATCATATACAAGGAAATTTCATGAAGATCATCAGTGACAAACCAAAGTTCACACCATACTCAGTGGTGAAAAAATCTTTTCCTCTAAGATGAGGAACAAGACAAAGATGCCCACTCTCCCCACTTTATTCAACATAGTATTGGAAGTCATAGCCAGAGCAATCAGATAAGAAAAAGAAAATGCATTCAAATTAGAAAGAAATAAGTAAAACTTATTATTTGCAGATGACATGATTCTATATATGTATAGAACCCTAGAGATTCCACCAAAAAACTATTAGAATAAATGTATTCAGTAAAGTTTCAGAACACAAAATTAATATACAGAAATCTGTTGCATTTTTATATAGCAATAATGAACTATTAGAAGGAAAAGTTAAGAAAATAATTTCATTTACAATTGCATCAAACTGAATAAAATACCTAGGAATAAATTTAACTAAGAGAGTTAAAGACCTTTACCCTGAAAACTGTAAGACATTAAAGAAATTGAAGAGGACATAAATAAATGGAAAGACATCTGTGTTTATAGACTAGAAGACTTGATATTGTTAAGATTTCAATACTACCCATAGTGATCTACAGATTCAATGCAATTCCTATCAAAATTCCAACTTTTTTTTTGCGCAAATAGATAAATCCATCCTAAAATTCATACATAATCTCAAGTGACCCGGAATAACAAAAATAATCTTGAAAAAGAAAACCAAAGTTGGAGGTCTCACACTTTCTGATTTCAAAATTGATTGCAAAGCTATATTAATCAAAACAGTGTGGTACTGACATAAAAAGACATGTATACTAATGGAACAGAACAGAGACCCAGAAATAAACCTTTGAGTATTCTGTCAAGTGACTTTTGACAAAATCATTTTGTCATGCCAAAAAGCTACCAAGAACATTCAATGAGAAAAGGACAGTCTGCTCAACAAATGGTGTTTGGAAAACTGGATATCCATATATAAAAGAATGAAGTTGGACTCTTACCTAATACCATATAAAAAATTAACTCAAAATGGATTAAAGACCTAACTGTAAACCCAGAACTATAAAATTCCTATAAGAAAAAATCCAAAGTGCAATGTAGCCGAAGTCTTGAGTATCCTGAGTTTAGGTCTAGAAGCAGGATAATAAAAATATTCTAGACAGGGGACCGAAATCTAGTTCACTTCTGGAGAACAAGGGTAACAAAAGGGCTTCCATAGTCATGAAAAAGGTAGAAAAACATTACTACTAACTGTTGCCTAGACTATTTCTTGTAAGAAGCTGTGTGTCTAGAGAGGTGGAAGGATACAACCTTGTAATTAGAACTGGGGTCCCAATCAGATGTCTGAAGCAGTGAATTTTGAGATGGCAAAGTTTCTGATGGTGATGAAGTACAGTGTGTGATCCTGGCTGTTCTTGGCTGAAGTGAATATAATGATATTATTAATTAAATGGATGAGATTCTTAATTTTATAAAGTAACTTGCAACCAACAACAAACTACTCAAGATTAAATGGGTAAATGGTTTCTTCTGTAGCTAACTGTTAGCACGGAGTCTGTACAGACCTGTTTAAATATAGTTGTAACTATATCTAATGGATATGTATAGTTGTATGTACAACTATACCTTTAGTAGTAACGTTCCATTTTGTATATTATGCCTCTGTCAGTTCTACCCCTTCCTAGACTAGCAACCTCCATTTTAGCCCTTTATGGAGTTGAGACTAAGAAGGATGGAATGAGAGAGCAGTAGCAGAGAAAAAGAATCCAAATGAAAGCAACAGATTTGACCTGTAGATAGTGGACTTTCCAGCTGTAATCTGAAGACATCCTTACTCTTGTTTTGGCCCTTCCTTTCCCCATTTGGAAATCAGGCATATAGAGAAAAACAAAAACAAAAACATTATAATATAGTTCACTTTAATCTTTTAGGATTTTAGGAACTGGGAGCCAGATAAACAGCATACTTGAAACTATTAAGTGACTTAAAAATGATAGCAGACCCCAAATAGGCTTTACATTTTAAATTTAAAATTACATTTTAAAGAGGTTTTAGATATTTTGAAAAACAACGCAGCCTCTCTGGCACACTGTCGAACAGCTAGGGCCCAAACAGGACCAAATTGAAGTTCATAAACGTGTTTATGGCAGGAATCTTAGTATGAAACTGCTCCCCCTTCACACGCCTTCTCCAAGTTCTCTGTGGCTTCCTGATTGACCATGGCTCATTGGGCAGCTGAAGCTAAACAGAGAGTGATGTCAAATTCCTGTCCTGTTTGATCAGCTGTGTTCTGTCACACCTGTAGTCAGGAAGTTGGCCTCATCCACACTCAGCATTCGACATTCCTGGCTAAAATCGCCCAACCTTGTATTCCAACCTCACAGAAATTAACTGTTCTCTTCTCTTTGGGGTAATCATTCTCAAATGTCTTTAGCTTCTCTGCTTGGAGCAGATCCTTAGGCCACTGGTTTTGAAATTACTAGAGACTTTTTTCCTCCAAGATCAAAATTCAAAACCAGACTTTATTTTCTAAACAAATAGCAAAATTAAGTTTAAAGAGGTTACGAGGAAAATGATCTCATAGATATATTACTGGTTTGGAATACAGATTGAGTTTTCTTCCTAATTCTACAACTGATTTACACGTTCAGAGTATTTATTCTAAAATAAGAATACCTGTTTCCTTTCTAATTCATAAGGAAGTGGTGATCGTAAATTAATATGAATTTTGTGAATAACTTCTTATCAAAGGGCAAAAAAGTATTAACCATTACTTTTTTCTTAATAAAAACTTCTTAAAGAAACAGAATTGAGGAATTTAAATACTATCTTACAACATTCATAATGACATAAAAAATGCAATGATATTTTAAGAAAGAAATGTGATTCTTATAAATGTTGGCAAAAGGCATAAAACTGATTGTAAGTGATGTAATATAATTATACATACCATACTTTATATGAGTTACTGTAGTTTTCAATATCTTATTGTTCATGGAACACAAATTTGAGTTGACTTTCTGTAGCAGAGTTTTGCTTCTTAAGAACAAAGAATTTAATACTACATGGATTTTTGCCAGATTCAGTTGTTGCATTCTTTACATCACAAGTTCATAATACTGAACACCTGCTCAACCTCTGTTTTTCTCCAAAAATGTGTTTGATCATTCAGCTTGAAAGGAACAGCTTTTCACTTCCATTTACAAATCTCCCATACTTTTCACAACGCAGTTATTTGTCTGCAAGCAGACTTGGATCTCACGAAATTTACTACATAACATCACTACAGAGGTCAAATCTTTTTAGCAATCTTAACTAAACAACAACAATACAAACCTGCCTTAAGCCTTACCCAGAAAACACTTTAAATGGTACACTGCTAAATAAAAGTACTTAGAAAAATATGCAGTGAATTTTTTTGTAATTAGTTCACTTTAGTTCAGCCTTCTGTCCTTCAGTTCTTGATAGACTGAAGAACACTGAGTAATTTTTAAACTGAGGTTGCTTATTTCCTGTCTTAGATATTCTTTCAGGTTTTATACAAGACCATAAAGCACAATTCGCACTCTGATTTTCCAATCATATAAAGAATAAACAGAGAATGATTAAGCTGGCAAAACATACTTTTTTCACTTAGTACATTTTCTTTGTTACTGATAAGCTATCAAAAACTATTAAGTATTGACTTTCACTAAAATGAAGGAAAATATTAAGCTTTCTAATTGAAACACTGGTCTAACTGGTCAAAATGTAATACTTTCTACTACCAAGATCCTAGATTATATTTGTTTTATACATGTAATAACAAAATAATTACAATACAAATTTACATCATGAATCTTTGTCTCAATTATTCCACAATTTATTACTGAAGTCTTTGATTCTGGTACTGCATGACCTGGTTCATTCACTGACAGGTAGCTTTAAAGATTTCCTAGCAAGAAAAGATGTAGTACATTCACTAGAAGTAATTTTCGCATCTCATTTTCTTTACAGACAGACCTGAAAATGTGTTCTAATATGTATGCTGTTAACAATATCAAAAATGAATAACATCTGTTTTGCACAGTTGCCATTTCACCGTATCCCTTCCACATGGACACATACATAGTGCAAGTGCCTAGGTTTCATGATGCCTGACAGACACGGTGAGACCCTGAAGGAGCAATAACTTGTCTGAAGGCACAGCTTGTGCTTTCTTCCCATTTGCATTGCTCTTAGCTGGAATCGACAATGGCTGGTTTCTGCAGCATTACTCTCAGTGCCATTAATCCAGACTAAGAAGTTATTTATTTCAAAATGATGCCAAATCCTATGATTCATATGTTAATAAGTCTAAATGACTTGCAAAACATCTTTTGTAAAAAAAAAAAAAATTTGTAGAAATGCCATCTTAGAAAATAAAAGCTGATTTTTCTTAGAAAGCTGAGTCATATTAACTTATTTGAATGAGGGATGGGTGGGTAGGGGGAGAAGTGGGGAGGAGGAGGGAAAAATGGGCCAAAATTTCTGGCAAGATTTCTTTTTACCGCAAGCTGATACTCAGCATATTAACAACAACAACAACAACAACAACAACAACAAAAACATTTCATGCCTCGCCTCTACTCTTCCTCAGAACTTATAATATTAAAAACAATTTTAATTTTCCTAAAAATGATAAAATATACAAAATGCTACTTGAAAATGCTAAATTGGACATAATCAAGTAGGATACGTTTTGTATGGTGATGTGAAAAAAAGGATACCTGAGATACTAAAAGAGTTCCAACTACACACGACCTCCACGCCTACAGACATTTGCAAGTATCTTCACCCATATCGTTTCAGCCAATCCGCAAGGCAACTGATTGCAAAATACACTATTATTTACACACCACCAAGAAAGAGAATACACTGCCCTTTAACCTATGACACAATGTAATTATAAAACACACCCCTGGGGAGCTATGCTCAAATTTTTACCAATAAGTCAGAGGTGCCTTTATTTTCTCCCCCTTGAAAGAACATTCTAGAAAGGCTCAAATGAGAATCTTATTTCATTTAACCTCACTGTCTTTTTTTTTTTTTAACACTGGAAACTTAATTGCATGAATGTTATGCATTTGTGTTAAGATGCAAAAAAAAAAAGTGGGGGTATACAGAATGTAATGTGTATCTGCATGGGGTTTGGCAAACGGTGTTAAAAGAATGTTGATGAATTAATAAAATTATTTGATATGCCTAGAGATAAAGTTAAATCATTGCTAACTTTTAATTTTTCTATATTCATGTATTGCCGCAAAATTCTTCGAGGCAAAATAAAAATTTAAATGTAAATGCAAATGCTAACGAAGCATAAACACAATCCAATTACTGGTTATTAATATTGTGATATGTTCTTCTCTGGCATCATTTTATATTCTGGGGCTTTCACACTGACCTAAAGGCCACCAAGGAAAGTAACAGAACATGTTGTACCTCCTTGGGTATCCTTGGGTGTCATACATGGGTGAAACTGAGAGATAAGCTCATACAACCCTCAGATTCCCACATCATAAGTTAAAGATTGAACTAAACACAAATAAAACCTTTTCTATTCTTGATTTGTGATTAATTTTTGGTGCAAGTATTGAAAATCAAATCACTCAGCAATTCATGGATTTTAAATATTCATTTGGTTTAGTGTGAAAAGGATTAATCAATAAATGCAAAATGTTTTTTAAAGCTTACTAAATGTAAAATGTTTTTTAAAGCTTACTAAAACAAATACAGCGTGGCCCAAAAGTCTTAGTGCAGTTTTATGGTCTAATTACTTCAGAAGTATAAATGCTTCAGATTTTGAAAACTCAATTATATATGTTTCATTTTCACATGTTTAGTTTTGTGAATTTTGATAACACATTTTTAATTTTAATATTTTAATCTCTCTCACTGAATATGGCACTGACTAAAACAAAACATTTAAGTTAAAATTTTACTTTGAAGTTTCCAAAATTGAACAAGTATAAAAGTTAAATAATAGAACTTTTAAATGATTTTTTAAGATTCTTTAAAAAACAGACTTGTTTAAAGCAGTTTTAAGTTCACAGAAAAAATGAGCAGAAGGTATTGAAATTTCCCACATATCCCTATGTGCACACACGCATCGCCTCCCCATTATCAGCATAATGTTATCCCACTGTATGGCACACACAACGGTATGTATCAAAGACATTTTAAAAATATCCCCCACCCCAGAGTGGTACACTGAATACATTTTCTAAAGTTTGTAGTATTTACATCTTTGAAGGTCTCAAATCTTAAAACAGCACTAAGACTTTTAGGACATCCATTATTTTCTAAAGCAATAGGGATTTTTCTTCACAAAGCGATCACCCGGGAAAAATCTTCTTGGAAATGAAGTGAACATGGGAAAGATTTCTTTTCTTCATGACTCTGTCTTTCCCTCAGGAGTGAGAAGAAGGGAGCTGAAGTTATTTTTGTTTCTTGAGAAGAATTCAAAGATACTAAGTTGGTGGGAATAGAGAGCATGCAGAGGGCAGGTGAGCAATGGAACGAGCAGGAGCTCTTCATGGAGTCGTGGATCTAGTCTAGGCCTTGGGTCCACGAGCTAAAGACAGGTTGTGTTGTGTTTAAAGTCTGAGTGTGGTTCAGTTTAGGTAGCTAGCATAGGAGACCAGTTGGCCCTTTTAATATCAGTAATAGATAAGTAGGTAGATTTGGAGTTGAAGTCCATCATAATAAAGGATATAATTTGTACATAATAAAAGCACTAAGTAGAAATGTTATCTACACAAAATGGTATCTTGCCAATGAAAATATTAACTTCTGTATTTAAATTTATATTTTTAATGATGATTGACAATTAAGCAGTATCTATAACACCCTTTTCCTGGAAAATTAAAGACCTTTATATATTTTTACCTATTACCTTCCACTACCTAACATGTTTTCTGAATCATCTGATAGTTTAGATTCAGATAGTTAATATGATAATATTATCTGCTTTTATTTTATGCCATTATTTAAAAAAAATTCTTTCTTAATAATTTGAAAGACATATTATCAACACAAATTCACATTTAACTATAGATTCCAATTATTTTATGGTAATTATTGTTTCTGTAATTCATTTTACTCTTTTTCTTAGAATCTTTCGTTTTGTTGGAAGATATTCTAATTTTTTTTTTTTTTTTTTTTTAAGAAAAGATTCATAGAGGATAAATTTCCTGAATCTTCACAATTCTAAAAGAAAAAAATGTCATTATTCTGTCCTTACTCTACACTCACTTGAATGCTAGTTTTGCAGGATATAGAATTCTGGGATAAAAAGATTTTCCACTAAGGACAGTAAAGGCTTTGTTTAATTTTGTTTTAGAATTTATTGTGAACAATGTTAAGTCTAATACTGGTATGATTCTTGTTCTTTGTAAGTTTTTCCTTTCCTTTAGTTTCTGAAAACATCGCATTTTAATTTATGTTGCGTATAGATAACTTTGTTTTTCCTGCTTTGTACTAAGTGGGTCTTTTCGATCTGATGACTATAATCACATCATTTTTGGCCTTTTGGCTAAGATCAAGTGAAGACTATAATCTTTCTTCAGAGCTTCAGTTTACAGAGACTTCCCCACTACCCACCATTTTTTTAAATGGCTAGTTCTTCTTTTCAATTGCTCTGTTTCTTTCTGGTGTTTTCATGACATATTTCCTTTTTACTTTTTTTTTTACCTTTCCATTTACTAGACTTTATCTTCCAGATAATACTCAGTCATACCCAATCTGGTATTTGTCTCTTCTACTAAATTTACTGTTTTGCCAAATATATTTTTATTTCCAGAAACCCTTTCTTAATCTATGACTGTCCAGAAAAGTCATAGATTATATTAGTATATATCGCAATTCACTTTTTACAAAAGATTATTTCTAGTCAAAAATATTTAGGATGATATTTAGAATTGCATTAAATTTATTATAGGAATTAAATTCTTTAGATAAAAAATGTTCAACAAAGAGAAATACCTCTAGCAACAAGGATCTTAAAGGGAAATCTCTAAACCTATAGCAAAGAATTTTAAGTAAAGTTAACAGATATAGGCTGAAAAGAGATCTTTAAAGATAATAAAATTTATAAATGAAGAGCTAAGTCTTCAGCAACTTTTAGTTCAGTCTTTGTTCTTATGAAAATATTTCATCCATAGGTTTTATATCATCTTTATTGCACATAAGAAAAGTAAGATTTGTGAAATTAAGTGACTTTTTCAAGGTAACAAAAAAATGTAGTGATCTCTCCCTGCCACATTTGAGGCTATAAATAAAATAGAAGCAGTCTTGTGCTTCTGAAAGTAGCCAATATGCAGTCAATTTTCTTATCATTCAAGAGATAAGAACAGTCAACTTCTTCATCTTGATTTACCTGGAGTACTCATTTCAATTGCACCAGCCAGGCAGAACCTGGTAATAACTGCTGCCTAGTTTCAGTTGGCATTGAAAAACTGACTAGGAAAAGACATTGCTCAAAAATTATTTTGGCACAAGTGTTAAGCACTCTTTTCCACCAGATAAATCTGACCAAAAATAAGCCAAAAGCGATTAGTGACCTGTGATGCGTTATTCAATATGGTATTAGAAATTCTAGAATCAATTGATCTGCAGTCTATTACCTTAGCATTTTGGATGCAGGGACAAAGAGCCCAAGCTGCACTGGCCTTAACGTCTGGGTGAGGATTTTTCAGCAGGGACCACAACAAACGAACTCCATCTAAGCGATCAATGATCCTATTGTGAAACCAAAATAGAGGTATAAACTGTGATTAGCACATGAAAATGAAAATTTAAATGGCCTATCTATTCACACAATTCTAATTGTTTTTTCTCCTTTTGACATTTGGCTTTTTTTTTTTTTTTAACTTCAACAACAGCAAGGATATAACATGCCGTTGAATTGTGAGTGCTCTGATTTCAATTTTAAATTCATGACACGGAAAGCAAGCTCCATGATAATTATGATTCACATAAACTTAAAGTCAAGCCATGTAATTTTTTAATTAGCTGTACACAGACTGTTAGCTAGATGTAAAAATACTAGTTTCTTTCATATAGTAACATCTAAATATTTCCCAAAACAAATATTTATGCCTCACAACTCTGCAGTTACCTTTTTTATTTGGTCTATGTTTAATTGACTTACCTTACTGTATGACATATTTTAAACTCCGCCAGTCCTAATCTAGTATTAGGAATTAAAATCATTACACCACAGTGCATCCTTTGTTGGGCACGAATAACACGTAACTTGTTTTCCATGTGCTCCGACTGTGTTATAATTACTTAAACACTCTGTAATCAAAATATCTTCATGACTAGCTGAAAAATGAATTATCATCAGAGTCATCTCTACACCATCTGTCTTCTGTTTATACATCAATCAGTCCAGGGAGCAGAACCTCAAATTAACGTCCACTGAGTGCTTGCAGTTGAGAAGAAGGCCAAACAAAACTTAATATCATTTACAAACATGGTTTTGTTCAGAAAGATATGTTAAACTCAAAGCAGATGAGAAAAGATAAAGAACATCAAAATTTCTTTGATTTTTTTAATCTCAAATTGCGTTAAACACATGTAGTTTTTAGCCACGGACAGAACAAATACTGCTAGCTTAAAATGCCATTCAAATTCTTTCTGAAAGTCAACATAAAAACATCTTTATTTCTTGATTAGCTGAGATGAGTTTGCCAGAAAAAAAAGTATTATTCCAAAGGTTCCAAGTAGGATGTCATTTCTGCATAACTGTATAAAACAATTGGTAATTGCAAATAGAGTATAGTAAGATATAAACTCTTTCTTTAAAAAATAACTTATAATAAGAAAAAAATGCATTGACAAAGTGTTTTAACCCAAAGTTTAACTAAATACTTTTGAAACCTGAAGTTTTGTCAATATCATGCTGAGAGAAAACAAAGTTTTATTTCTCAATTTATGGAAGCTGTAAAGAGAGATACTGAACACTTCACAGCAAAAGATTTACTTTATAAACTTAAGCTTACTGCTTTACATATGCCACTGAAAACATAACTGATTCTGCTCCTTGGGTCTCTATTTTTCCGCACATAATTTCTCAATGAATGACAGGTCTGTCTTACCCTCTCACGAATGTAGCAGTAACATTTGCATTAGTAATATCTATACAATGCTGGATATAACTTTTCATTAGAGTGCAAGTCATTCAGATGGCACACATTTTCAGTTTAAAATAAAAAGGATAACTCAATGCTGGACCTCCTCCCCATGCAAAATTTCACAACTAACTATAAACACTCACTATTAATTATAAAACGAGATCTACTGTCCCCAACCCTCACCCCAAACCCAAGGCAATTCATTAGCTACTTAGTTACATAGGATGAGCATTTTAACCCCATTACTGATGTCATAAAATAACTCAGCACATCACAGAGTAATAAATAACCTTAGAGGAGGAAAATATTTTCAGAAAACATTTTCAAACACAGGAACTAACAAAGTCAGGGGTAGCCAACTTCAGAGTTTAGTTTTGTCCCTTCCACTTCCATCTTCCTCATCCCCTGTATCAACTCGCTGACCACTAATGTTTACTTCACAATAACTCGAGTATCCCCTCCCCAAGTCCTCCGTTCTCCCTGCAGCACCTACTAATCCTGGTCTTTACTACTTCATATCAGGACTGCTGCTGTGGCTACAAAACTTGGTTTTGTATCTTCAATTTCTCTCAGTTCCAATCCATCCTAGATATACCTGTGAAATTCATCTTCTTAAAGGACCTTCTGAGCTTTTGCAGTAACTCCTTGAGGGCAGGACCCCAGGGATATTCATTCTGTTCATCACACCACACAGCACGTTCAATCAACACAGAAAGATCACCCCCAGGAGAAAGTCTCCAAGGGCTTCCCATCACCTGCAGTGTATTAAAACTTCAATTCTTGAACTCTGTATTCAACATGTCCAAGGAGCTGCTGTATTCCTCCCAATTCCCTATATGTAGACATTCTCTAATAAAACTCTTTGGCCATCTACTAAACAATAAGTGCTAAGCAAACAGAAATAACAGATACAGTCAATTCTTGCTACTGGGGGTAGTTATATTCTGTAAAGTTGCTGCAAACAGTGAATTAGTAAATACTGAACCACGTTCCTAGGAGAAATATAAAATTTTGTCTCTGAGGGCCTCTAGTCAGAACATTTTCATCAACTCATCGATATATAACCTTGTTTTGTGTGTTTCTGTTTAAAGGCACCTTATTTAAAACACGTGGTTGATTCATTGACATGGAACCCAGGGCCAATAGCACTATGAAGCCAACACACATTTTCTCCGCCAGGTGCATCCAGCTTTCGTGTGCTTAGGAACCATAGACTAGACAGCGCGGCAGCACTCTGCTTCGGGGCCATTTTTAACAGTAAAATCACCAGCTTGAAGCACACAAATGTGAGTAACAGGGTGCTAAATAGACCATGAAATGGACACTTGTTTACAGTATGAGCTGAAACAAGAAGGCAGATAGTGGCCTTCTTCAATCTCAGCTGGAAACGTGTACCAGGTGACTCAAATTTTTCACTGCTTTGCGCATGTCCAAGATTGATGGTGAATATGCTCTAAGCATTGATTTAGGGGTTACAAATAAATTTTAGCAGGGATACGAATTCACAAATACAAAATCTGCAAATAATGAGGATTTCAATTGTCTTTCAGGAACCTAGAGTCTACTAAGGGAGATAAAGAGATCATTATAATGTATTATAATAAATGCTACAATTGATGTGTCATAGAGTTCCCTGCGAACACATACAGGAGACACCGGTTGACTCACAAGCCACAGAAATTCTCCCAACTATAAGCCTTTGCCCATGCCATTGCCATCTTTTGTTATAATAACCCATCTTTTAAGGTCACAGTTTTAAAAACAAAACCTCTCCCACAAATCCTTTGGTTTCTTCCTCCTTTAAGCTTCTTGTGAGTTTTGCTGTCCCCTTTTCTGGCACTTATAACGCATTGCTTTGCTTTGTTGTGGTCATGTATGTATGCTGTTTATGACCTCAGTTATTGTGTAATCTCCATG
>NW_006443566.1:443773-456144 GCF_000325575.1 Pteropus alecto
GATATGCCCACTATGCTTAGGCACACAACTGTAGCCAGTGAATATCGGTTAAATGGGCCTGAAACAGGATAGCCTCCTTTCTTAATGAATCAAAAATCTCTCCCAATACAAATACATTCATTCTTAACCTCATACTTAAAAAGGACATGCTCAAATTCTAAATACAATCAGTAGAGAAAGTTTTCATCTGAAATTGTCTCCAAGTTCAAAGTGCATTTGTATAGAATTTCTGTACAACTTTTTTGCTTTTTGCATATACAATGATGGGCTAATATGTGGTATTAATTTTTGCCACTGTCCATTTGCAGTGGGTCTATCTTCTTTTGCATTGTTTTTTATTTTGATTAGCATCTTGCTGTTGAGTTCATATCCAGCACTATGTTGGCTCTTCCCATTTTTACTATCAATAGAATTTAACAGCAATTCTTTGACATTATAAAAACAAATCAAAATTATGTTTTCAAAATCCTCAACTCATCATAGAAATCAAACTGGGTGGCTGGCAGAATAACATATACATATATATATTCTGGCTATTAAAAAAACAAACGAACCAAAAAAGATGCAGTACTTATGTTTTTCAGTTTCTTTAACATTTGCTAAAATTGTTAAGAAGTCTGGCTGGCTTGTCTGCCCACTGAGGCCACATATGAACAAATGTGAAATGTTTGTGCCCACATAGTAGATGTGGCTAAGGTTGTAGCATTTCTTTCTGTCAATGTCAATAAATCTATTTTAAACCCATAAGTTTGCATGATTTCTAAAAATTTCATAATATTTGATGAAAACTGCACAGATAAATACTGTTGTATGACAATGGCTCACACTACATGTGGTTACCCAGATCACGATGTTCTTAAACCACATTAAGGACCACAACGGGTATCTGTAGGTTTTGAAACCAAGTTGGCAATTCAGTAAAAACAGAAACGTAAATGATGTCAGAATTAAATGATCATCCCTGTGAAAAACAATTAAACAAGAATTTTACTTTTTTATAAAAAAGTCTCAAAGTTTTCATGTATATATCTCTATGTATTATTTTAAAGAAGCTATGGGAGACCAAATTTGGAGGAAAGTTATGAACGTGACAGCCTCTGGAAAAGGATGTTCCAGAATTCCTTGGCCTTGGTAAAGCAGGATGATGATCTATCTTTTTATAGTTGTGTAAGCAATATGATTAGAAAAGCTCTAGAAACTTTTTCTCAGAAAAATTATTCATTCTTACAGTAAATATGAAGAGAGTGCCTATCACGTGCCGGGCAATTTTTGAGGCACTAGGAATTTGTTTCCATCATGAAAGAAATCCCTGCTCTCGTGGAGCTATATTCTTTTGGGAAATGATATAAAAGAGAAATCTGTATACTATATAAAATACTGAGAAGTGACTAGAGGAAAATCAAACAGAGAAGGGGAGACAGAGGGTGCAAGGAGACAGTGTCAATGAAACAATGAAACAGAGCCAGCCACAGGACTACAGGTACTCCAGGACCTAGCTAGTGCTGTCCCTGGCATGGAGACAATCAATAAACACTAAATAAAAGTTATTCAGACATCCTTACATTCATCGAATATTAGTGTTGGAACCTAGAGTAAATTTACTCCAATACTTTTTAATACAATGAGAAAACAGGTAGAGTGGCCTGACCAACTCTGTATAACATGTTGGTTGTATAAACAAAACATAATTTATTCTTTCCTTTATAAAAAAAAATGTGCATGACTTTGATGAGTACATTGTAAAAATGGTATGATGCAACTATAAACATCTCTAAATATTTGGAGTAATAAAATAAACTCCCTGAATAATTAAACACTTAAAATTATTAGTGGATAAATTTATATTTTTACCTGGATTTGGGGGTTTTATGACTATGATTGAGTGAGTACTTTTCAAAATAACAAAACAGATATAGAAATCAATCTAAGAGTAGTCAGCACCTGCCTAAGTGTGTTATCTGCTATTATCGAAAGACCATAGACTAGGAAATTGTATATCCATGTATTCAAATCCCAAGACTATTGCTTATAACCATGACACTGGGCAAACATTTAATCTCCTGAAGCTTGAGTTTCCTCATCTATTAAACTCAGGATATTAACATCCATCATCTAATGAGATAGGCAATACAATAACAAGGAGATAATATTAGTTCCATTTCAGAGGATGGTAACTGTGCAAATAACTTTAGATTAACCTATGGTTCTATCTATATCCAGTGATTAGACTGCTAAGATTTATTTAGAGAATATTATAAATTTACACATATATACTAGGAAAATATTATATAATACTGAACCAAGAAAATTCTGATTTTTATCCAGGCACACAGCCTCACTTGAGTGTGTGTGGGCACCATGTTACCAGCACTGATAGGAAAGACAATCTAGTTGATTTGGGTTTGAATTCAATAAAGTAAACTTGCAGTGACACTCCATGTGGCTTATGAAATAATTTGTTCCAATTTAGATAACAGAGATTAATTGTACATTATTGAGTAGAATATTGCAAGAAATCTACATTTTAATCCTAAATTTAAATCCCTGTCTCAATATCATCAGGAATGTATAAATTATAGGAGTGAAAAGGAAGTTTCCAGGCCAGGAGGGTGAGTGGACAAAGGAAAGAGGCATCTCAAGCTGAATAGGTTTGGGGGACTGCATGGAGCACAGTGGAGTTTTGGCCCTGGGGATGATGTGCTTGGGGATGAGGAATGAGTCTGCAGAGTTATACAGGACAGACCTGGAAAGCTCTGTGTGAAAACAAATGAATGGAATATAAAGGATTCTAGAAGCACAGGGTTCATTTAAAAATGAGCAGTATATACAATTGCAGGAGTCAGCTTGTAACAAAACTACAGAAGCAGCATGCAATCCTAATTTCCCCCAATATCAATAAATTCTAACAAAACAGGAAACTACTTCAATGGATTGTAAGTAAATACGATTTGGTTTCCTGTTGGATTTTACACTTACATATTACCATGAGTTTTATTCATATCATTCAACAGTTTTCAAAAGCATGAGACTTTTTCAACATATAAGCTAATAAATTTTCAGGTAGAAAATCGAAGTACAGTTGAGTCTTGAACAAAATGGGTTCAAACTATGTGGGTCTACTTTTATGTGGATTTTTTTTCAATAAATACTTTAAATGTATTTTGTCTTCTTTAGGATTTTCCTAATAACATTTTCTTTTCTCTAGCTTACTTTATTCTAAGGATACAGTATTAATACATATATTAAATATGTGTCAATTGTTTACATTACTGGTAAGGCTTCCAGTCAACAGTAGGCTATTAGTAGTTAAGTCAAAAGTTAAGTGCAGATTTTTGACTATGCGAGGGGTTGGTGCCCCTAACCTCCACATTGTTCAAGGGTCAACTATAATACAAAAAGTTATGATGAAGAGAAATTTAAAAAAATCACCCAAATTTTCCCAATTCCCTGGTCTCTGTATAAAGAATTTTCTGGTCTCTGTATAAAGAATTTTCTAGTCTCTAAGCAAACATGTGGACATGCAACATTATGGAGTTGTTCTATATGTGGTGTTTTATAACTTGCCTTACTAATTCAATATATATGATAGAGCTTCCTCCATCGTCAATGAATACAGTGAATATGGATTTACAATAATCACTTTTAAATGGCTAGATGGTATTGTTGTAATGGTGTACAATAAAGGATCATATTTAATTGATCCTTTATTGATGTAAATTAGATTCTTTTTAGTTTTGCATAATAACAGAAAAAAATAATATTGCAAAGGCCATCCTTGCATCTTATAATACACTGATTATATTCTTGGGAGAAATACTAAGAATGGAATTGCTCATTAAAAATTTTATGTATTTTAAATATTAATACATATCGACAGACTGTACTCCATAAAAGTTATGTCAATTTGATTCCCATAAACAGATCATGAGAATACCAGTCACCAGCATTGGCTGCTATCTTAATTTTGCCATTCTATCAAGTGTAAAAATCTTTACTTTTTTCCTCAATTTTTTCTCTCTTCTCATTATGGAAAATATCAAACATGCTTAAGAAGTTTTTTTAATTAGTAAATACCAATAGACACAACCCTCAAAGTTTACATATCTGTGTCATCTATTAATATAACCATGTGTTCATTTTTTTCAAAATAATTTGCAAGTTATAGATGTCATAACATTCACAACTAAAAATTTAAAAAATTTAATCTTTTAAACGTAAGTGCAATCTTTCATATTATCATTGTACCATTATTACATCTGTGAAATTCCCTAACATAATTAAATATACAGTTCAGATTCGAATATTCCCAATTGTTCTCAAAAACTCCCTTAGAGTTCTTTAAAAAACAAACAAACAAAACCTGGATTCAAAAAAAGAGCATATATTTTTAATATGTTTTTAAAGTCTCATTTAATTTAGAACATTTTTATGGCATTGACTCTAAGGAGATCAGGCTTGATGTCTTGTAGAAAATCCCACAATTTGAATTTGTCTGATTGCTTCCTTGGTGTTATTTAACTTGCCCATCTATCCCATTTTCTATAAACAGGAAGTTAGATTTAAAGTCTGAGCCTGATTCAAATTACACATTTTTTGCAAAATACACCATAGGTGATATTAGGTATCTCACATTGCAACACATAAAGAGGCTTATAATGTCCAATTGTCTCATTCTTAGATGCCAAGTTTGGTCATTTATTTACACTGATGACCACTAGAACTCTCCATTGTAAAGACATATTCTTTCCATTTTCACTGAATAACAATATGTGGGGTCTCACTTGGTCACTGTGAGAAGGTCCTGTCCCAATAAACTTTTCCCTTCTTTACAGTTTTAGCATCTGATAATTATTCTTGCCTAAAAGAATTATTTTATTGGTAGTTACAGTGATTTTTCTAATTCTGTCTACTCTATTTGTTACCTCGCATTCTTCTATAAAGAAGAGCTTTTCCTCATTAAATGGGGCTTAGTTATCCTCCAGAAAGGCAGAATAATGTTTAATCCTTACCCGTTACTGACCAATTTGTTACATAAGGAGTTATTTTAGTAGTCCTCTTCACTGGAAGCAAAGGAGATTTTTCTCCTTTCTCATTTTCATTCTTCCTCAAAATTTAAAATTTTATGTAACTAAATCCATCATTTCCTTTATAATTTTGATCTTTAGCTTATGCTTAGCCACCCACGCCCCAAGATAATAAAATTGCATATTTCTTCTGCTCTCTTATAACTTACTTTGTTTATAGTTAAATATTTTAATTACCTGAATTTTCTATAAGAAGGAAGTAGGGATTCAGCCTTTTTCTTCATGAAAACGCTGTTATCATATCTTAAATTTTGATAGGCATTTATATAGATATAGACATCAATATTTAGTGCTATCTATTGTATTCCATTGATCTATCTATACCTGTACCGTTAGTTGTTTGTTTTTAATACATGTATGAGTTCTAATGACTGAACAACAACCCACAAAATGGATACCCTTTAATTCTATAAAATAATTTGTTGCTTCCTGATTAAGAGGCACTTAAATAATTTGACTATGATTTTGCACTTTTCAAAAATGTTTATAATTGGATTCAGAAAAAAATTCTGAGACCGGAGACATCAAAAATTATTTTTAAAGGACCAAAATAAAAATGCTAGATTTGAAAACTAAGGTATAAGAAATGAAGAGTTTATTATAAGGTCTTAACAGCAAACTGGACATAACAGAGGGCAAAAAGGTATCCAAATTGAAAAATAAAGAAAAAAAATCACTAAAAAAAAGTCCAGAGTCCAATGTCTGAGGGATATATTAAATGAAACAATATATGGAGGTACAGGAGGAGGAGGAAAGACAGAATGAGACCAAAGAATATTTGTAAAGACAGTGACTGAAGACTTTCTAAAATTGATGGAAGACATTAATCTACAGGTCCAAGAAACTCAGTGAACCTTAAATGGGATAAATACAATGAAAACCATACCTAAACATGTAATCAAACTGCTGAAACCCAAAGATAAGGAGCAGATCTTAAAAGTAGCTAAAGAAAAAGGACAATTAGGTATAGGAAATTATGATAAAAATTATGATAAAAGCTGACTTTTCACAGGAAAATGACAATCTAGACTTCTATACCCAGTGAAGATATTCTTCAAAAATTATGGTAAAGCCCCTTCCCTTTGCCTCCTGAACAATTCAGCCCTAAAGTAATAATGTGGGGCAGAACAATGTAGGCATCCACAGGGGAAGGCAAGATGAGTTTAGTGGCTCAGAATGGAGTATGAGAGCTCCAGGAAGAGGAACAGGAGGATGAACAGGGAATCTCTACATATAGGGAAAACCAGCGATGGGATATCTGATACTAAATAAAGTGATCAGAGCACTTTGAGTTGGGGGTACAACTCAGTGTGGGAAGACAGAACCCTAGCAGAATGAGGGGATGTCCCTACTGAGAATCAGCTGTTGTGTGGTGACAAAGCCTGAACAGGGTGAGGAGGGTGTCAACATAGTGGAGAAGCCTTGCATGGGAAGTCAGAGGTGGAGCAGCATGAGGAATAAAGTATTAGAAGGGAAAGGTGGCCCAGGATGGGGTACCAGAGCCAAAATAAGCTAAAGAGAGCATCCAGGTGCCTGGGCAATCCAGCACGCTGAACCAGAGTCACAGCAGGGTGAAGAGCATCTGCAAAGGGGACAAAATAGGAATGAAGATAGAAGACTGGTTACATATAGGGAGATCAGTCAAATAAGTAAGGACGGAAATCAGCTTCTCACTGTCAATGAAGAGAATTACAGAGGAAAAACTAGAAATAAATCTATACCCATTATGGAAGATTTTAACATCCCTTTCTTAGGAGTTGATAGAAAAAAATAGAAAAAAAAAAAACCATGTGATTATATAAAAGACCGAACAAAACACTGAACAAGTGGCCTAATCAACATTTTAAAAAATATTACTATAGTGTACAGCTACATAGTATACATTTTTTTCCCAGTACATATGAAACATGTTTCGGCCATAAAGCTAAATATGATAGAACTTAAATCACAAAGAATATAATCTCTGACCACATAGTTTTAAACTGGAAATCAGAAGCAATGTAGTAGCTGTAAAATATCCAAATTTTTAGAAGTTAAGTTCTGGGCCAAATCGAAAATCAGAAGCAATGTAGTATCTAGAAAATACCCAAATTTTTAGAAGTTAAGCCCTGGGCCAAATAGAAATCACAGAGAAAAGTAGGAAATATTTTGAATTGAATAAAAGTGAAAGCACAACTTATATTTGTGGATGAAGCTAAAACCATGCTTAGAGCTTTAAATGCTTATATACTAGAAAAAAGTTGACTTATCTATCAATAATCACAACTTTAAAACCCAAATAAGTACAATAAATAATGAAAATAAGATGAATAAACCACTTGAACAAGGGTTGACAAACTTTTTATGTAAAGAGCCAGACAGTGAATATTTTAGGCTTTGTAGGCAATATATGATCTCTGTTGCATATTCTTGTTTTGTTTTTTGTTTTTTTCAAATCATTTTTAGCTTATAGGTTATATAAATGAGTTCTCTCAGAGAGACTGATTAGAAAAGAGACACAGAGAGGGAAAAAAGTTATTCTATAGCACAGAAATTTAACAATGAATTTGTATCTAGAATATGAAAAGAACTTCAAATCACTAAAAAAAAGCTCCAAAAAAATCCAATTTAAAATGGACAAAACACATGAATAAACTGCAAAATAATACACATGGACAATAAGCACATGGAAAATCACTCATCATTAGTAATTACTCATCAATTACTCATCATTTTCATCTGAAAAATGAAATCTACAATGACATACCATTTTTTTCCTATTAGAAGGACTAAATTTTTTAAAAAGACCAACAACACTAAATATTGGCACTGATGAAAATGTAAAATTGTAC
The DNA here is from genome assembly GCF_000325575.1 of Pteropus alecto. Taxonomy (NCBI): domain Eukaryota; kingdom Metazoa; phylum Chordata; class Mammalia; order Chiroptera; family Pteropodidae; genus Pteropus; species Pteropus alecto. The sequence continues at coordinate 451,689 of NW_006443566.1, forward strand.
GACCACTTTTGTATATTATTTGGAAGTTCTAATGAGCTTAAACTTCCATCGTATGATTCAGAAATTCCACTCCCAGAATAGGCAAACTAACATATAGTGAAGGAAATCAGAAAGCAGTTGCTTAGGGTGGAAGTGGGGATTGATTGGATAATACTATGAGTAAACCTTGTTGGGAGAAGGAAATGTTTTATATTTTATTTTGACTGGTGGTTATAAGAGTGCAAACAATTGTTAAAATGTATCAAATTGGACAATTAATCTAGAATTTTGAACAAAAATAGACAGAAATCAACACATACTATATGCTTACATTTGTTTCCAAATAGAAACAAAACTAAACTATATTTTAGAGGGATGAATTCTCGAGTATAAAATTATGAAAACAAAGCAAGATACTAATTATCATAAAAGGCAAGAGAGGTGGCTCTAGGTGGGCTGTGATAAGAAGAGGCTGCCAAGGAGTTCTGGGGTAGTGACAATATTCTACTTCTTGGCTTGGGTGGCAGTTACACAAATCTCCCTTTTCTAATAATTTACTAAATTATTAGAAAATAATTCTATGTAAATGTTCATTTACATTTGCACTTCATCTGTGTTATATTTCACAAATTGAAAGTTTTAAAACTGTTTTTTAATTTCACAGTGAGCACAAACATACACAGGAAACAGTACTGAACAGCCCATTTATTCAGCTATTGAACTAAGCCCGTATCACGACTGGCTGGATGAGATATATAATGTGGAGAAATAAATTCCGCATAATCCTCAAATTAAAAGTCCCCAGAGCTTGTTTTAAAATGAGAAAACTAAGATTCAGCAGATTAAATGATTCACACAATTGCTTTTCATTTGGCATTTTGGTATCTAAGTTAAATCCATATGCTTTAAAAAGTATGCAGATGAAAAACAAATAACAAAAAAATGTGAAAGGAAAGAAAAATGTCCTTACTGGTACAAATGTGCGAAGCATATATTCTATTTTATGTCTTGCATAAACTCTATAAGGTCACAAAGACTAGTTCTGTAGTAGAAGAAATATCTGGGCAGCCACAAAGAGATTAAATCTCTTCTGTATACAAACAAGCATAGTTTTCCTTTTTTTTATCCTTTGTAAAGAACAAATAAACCCAATGTAAAAATAAAAAAATCACTATGTAAATGCAACATAATTATGTTTAAACCACAGAAGACAGGAAATTTAGAGTTACAAATTCCATGGTAAGTTTTAATTCTATCCTTGTGTATATGTTTTATAAAAGAGTCTTTCATTACATGATCATGTAACACTAGATCATGTAACAATCAGTTCTGCAGATGTTTATTTTACAATGTGTGGAAGGAAAATATTTTATAGGATAAATTATAGGAAATTAGTACATTATTTAGGTAAATTGTTATGTAAAATTTCTTAGGATCCTAGATATTTACAGAATATTAATAGAAACACTTTTTTTTCTTGATTGTCTTTAAAGAACATGAAGTGTACTCTTTTATAGGCAGGCACTCACTTATATTTGAAAGCCAACCTTTAGATTTTAAAGTTATTTCAAAAGAATGAAAAACTTAGGACATTAGGATGTTAGTATGTTTTGAATCATGTATGCCAGGCTTTTTGTACAAAAGAACAATAGAGACTAAAGTAAATCACGAATATTTACAAGTTCATAACAAATACAAAAAAAACAGCCCTTATTGTCACAATTGAAGTTGCTAGGGTTCCTGACAACTCATATATTTAAAATTTGATTTTTTAAAGGAAGAAAAAAGCATTTATCCTGCCTTTCCTGTATGAATTATAAGTCAGATTAACCAAATAATTAGCAATCAACTAATTAGAATATAAAAATAAAGGAAAAAATCCTCAAGGCCTCTGGACAAAAGGATCAAATAACTTACAAGACTGAAGAATTAGAATAGCATCGGACTTAAAAAAAGGCAACAATGAAGCAGAATTTTCTTAATTCGATGAAAAAAGTAGGAACCAAAGATTTTATATCTAGTAAGGCTGTCTTCTGAGTATTTATAGAAAAATAGCTTCACTGGATAGCCACATGTGCTTCTGCATTGCAAAAGAAAAAATTAATGAAACAAAGAGGCAATCTATGAAATGGGAGAAATATTTATAAACCATATTTCTGACAAGGAGTTAATATTTAAAATATATAAGGAATTCATACAACTCAACCTCCCCCCCCACTCAAAGAAAAAATTAAATTAAAAAATAGACAGAGGAACTGAAAAGACATTTCTCCAAAGAAAATATACAAATGGTCAGCAGATAAATGAAAAAGTGTTCAACAGTACTAATTACCAGGAAATGACAATCAAATCCACAATAAGATTTCATCTCATTCCTTATTACAATGGCTATTAACAAAAAGACAAGAAAGAGATAACAAATGTCAGCAAGGATGTGAAGAAAAGAAACCTCCCCTTGCATACTGATGGTGGGAATGTAAATTGGTAGTCTTTGTGGAAAACAGTATACAGGTTCCTCAAAAAATTAAAAATGGAACTACCATAAGACCCAGCAATTCTGCTTCTGGGCATATAACCAAAGGAAATAAAATTAATATCTCAAAGAGATACCTGCACTCCCATGTTCACTGTGGCATTATTCACAATAGTTAAGGTATGGAAACAATCTAAGTGCCCACTGACAGATGAACAGATAAAGAAATTGTGGTTCATACATACAGTAGAATATTATTCAGTCTTAAATCAGAAAGAAATCCTGCCACTTGTGACACTGTGGACCAACTTGGAAGACAGTATGCTAAGTGAAATAAACCAGACACAGAAAGATATTGTACAAGATCACTCATATATAGAATTTAAGAAAGCTGAACTTAGAGAAACAGAGTAGAATGGTGATTGACAGAAGCTGAGAGATGGAGGAAATGGGGAGACCACTGATCAAAAATTACAAATTTTCAGTTATAAGGTGAATAAGCTTTAGGGATCTAATGTTCTGCATAGTAACTATATTAATATCATATTTATATCATATTAATATCATATACTTGAAACTTGCTGAGAGTAGATCCTAGGTGTTTTCACCACATACACACAAAAACAAGTAACTATGTGAGGTGGTGGATGTGTTACATAGCTTGATTGTGGTAATCATGACACAAGGCATACCTAAATCAAAACACCACATTGTAGACCTTAAATATAAATTTCCTATTGTCAATCAAATATTTTCTATTTGTTAACCAAGTATTTATCAAGTATTGATATCTCTATAAAGCTGGGAAAAAAGGAAAAATACTTTCAACATATAAGACCTTAGGAAATTCTGTACCCATGAGCCCTTCTTGTTGATTCTTTTACAGGATAGGCTCTAAAATTAAAGCTCCAAATTAAAATATGACTGCAAAACTTTGGCACAAAATAGATGATGAGCATTTTAATATGCATGTACATGTATAATTGTTGATCCAAGATTAAAACAAGGGCAGGTGTGAGGATGGAATAACAATGTTCAAATGTCATGTTATGACAAAGAAGAAATGATACACTTAAAAATGGGAGGAAAAAAGAGAAAAAAGTACAAACCTTTCTAAATAAAAAATAAAAAGAGCAAAGACTACTAATCTTATAGAGAAACAGTAAATATAACAAAATACAAATAATTATAAAATAAAATGACATCGTTGAGACCAAACATATCAGTTATACCCATAAATGTGAATGGGCTTAATTCATTTATTAAAAGAAAAAATATTCTTATTTTGGTTTACAAAGCAAGACTCATGTATATACTGTATAAAAGAGCGCACCTAAAACAAAATGATTCAGAAACACTAAAAATAAAGAGTAGAGTAAGATATTCTAAAAAATGAAAAAAATTTAAAAAGCAGGGATAAAGATTCTAATATCAGACAAAGTAGAAATCAAGCCAAAACTTATTAAACATGAAAAAGAATAGCACTTGGAATATTAAAAGCCACAATTCACAATGATTTGAAACATTTATGTACCAAGTAACACAGCATCTGACTTTAAGAAGCAAAAACTACATGAGACGTGAGAAGACAGAAGTACATTAGTAAGAGATTTTAATAAACCATTTTCAGTATAAGACAGATAAACTCAATAGTTTGTATAAGACAGATTAACAGTACAAAAATAATAAGTAGAGATAGAGGATCATAATAAAGTGGATCTTAAGGATACACATTAAACTTTACACTGTTGACAGGAACTACATCTTCATCCCAAGTATCTATGCTTCACATAAATTCATCTTATATTAGGTCATAAAGAAAACATCAGTAAGTTCTATAAAAAGTAGAACTAAAACAATCAACCACTCTCTGACCAAAATGTAGTAGTGATAAATATCTAACAACCAAAAGGAGTTCTTCCATGTGGATTTTTTTTGGGGGGATCCAATAAACAACTCCTGGGGTAAAGGAGAAATACAAATTTAACTTAACAAATTTCTAAA
>NW_006443566.1:456231-475379 GCF_000325575.1 Pteropus alecto
GAAGAAAGCTCACATATACAAAAGTAAAAAATAATGAGAAAATAACCATTGAAAAAAGACAAATTTAAAAGTCATAAGACATTACTTTGCAAACCACTATTCAAATAAACTTGATATACCAAACAAAATTGATCATGTTATAAGGAAACACACATTGCGAAAGTTGACCCCATTAGAGTAGAAAGTATAAGTAGACCAGTTTCTATAGAAGAACTAGAGAAAGCTAATACACACACACATGCACGCACACACGCACACAAGGCCCACATTGTTGCACAGTAGACTTCTACACAACCTTTAAAGTCTAGGGGTCCCATTGCTCAATAAATTACTCCAAAGTATTGAAACGAAAGAAAACTGCCTAATTGATTTTGTGAAGCCGGTATAACATATGATACTTAGATTTGATAAAAATAGTAAAAAAAGAAGGACTACAGACTAATATCACTCATGAGTATCATTACAAAAATACTAAATAAAATATTATCGAATGGGATCCTACACCACATTAAGAAAATAGTACACGATGACCAAGTGAAAATTCCCAGAATGCAAAATTGGTTCAATGTATGGAAACCTATTAATATCATTCACCATATTAACAGATGTAAGGAAAAAATCACAATGGAGCATAATCTCCATAAATGCTTAAAAAACCTTTGACAAGATTCAGTACCTATTTCTGATTTAAAAAAAGAAAAAACACTTTAAAAATAGAAATTTTTAAAAAGAGGTTTTTTAATACGATAAAACATATATACTTCAGTCCTCAAACTATTATCTTACTTAATAGAGAAACACTAGAGGCATTTCCACCAAAACCAGAAACAAGGCAAAGAGGCCTATTATCTCCACTACAATTCAACTTAGTGCCAGGGAATTAGCTAATAAAATTATGCAAGAGAAATCAATTTTAAGAATAAAAATATGTAAAGAAGCAAAACTTTCTCTGGAATATCTTAAAGCAGAGTCAGCAAATGTTTCTGTAAAGAAGTAGAAAGTAAGTATTTTAGTCTTTGTGGGTTATTCACTTTCTGTCATTAACTTACTCAACTCTGCCACTATAATGGCGGCCGAAGACAATACATAAATGAATGTGTAACTATGTTCCCATAAAACTTTATTTGTAAAAACAGGACTTGGTCCATGGGCTATAGTTTGTCAACCGCTGTGCTAGAGAATTAACAATAAAATGAACTCAAACAATAAGAGAATTCTATAAGGTAGAAGCATACAGAATTAACATAAAATTCAATAGTGTTCATAGAGACAATCAGTTGAAGGGCATAATGGCAGGGAAAAAAAGCCATTAACAGCACAGCAAGGAAGATTAAATATTTAGCAATGAAATGAACAAAAATGTACAAAATCCACATGAAGAAAACTTTAAAATACTCTTCAAAGTAAAAAAATGGACTTGAACAAATGAAAAGTTTCTATAATTTCACTCTGGTTATGTAGGATGTTAAGGGAAGCTAGGTGAAGAGCATATATGGGAACTCTGTACTCTGCACTCTGTTTTTTCAACTTTTCTATAAATCTAATGCTATTTCAAAATAAAGTTGAAAAGAAAATTTTAAAAATGAAAGTAAAGTTCCTGAGATGTGGAAAATAAATCATAGAGAGCTATTTCTTAAATTTTTAGCTTCAGTATTTTTAGTTGTTTGAAATTTTATAGTATTCTATTAGAAAATTACATTCCCCAAAACACAAGTGTTAACCGTTTTTTGTAATATTAGTAGGATTTTGTATACTTGAAGGCCAAATTACCTCCAGATGAATTCTGTACACATGAAAGAGACATTAAAAGTCAACAAGAAAAAAAAAGTTCAGCCTGAATAAATCTAATTTTTCATAAACTTATGTCAGGATACCTGTTCCAGGGGAAAGGCATAATTAATATGAAATAATTTATATTGAGTTTTTAAAAGCAGTGGTCTGAAGTACTAAAAAAAGTCAACAGAGTTTTATGAAATCATTGGTTTCTTAAAAATCACTTTTGATTCAGTAGCCAAAGTGTTATTATTAAGATATTTCTTATTCTTACTGAAAAATATATAAGGGAAGAGAAGTACTTATGCATTCTACTGTTCCAAGTTAGCAAAACTGTGCTTTGAGTATATGTTTATCCTGATATGTGATCTAAATTTTAGCCACAGCCACAGACCAATCATTAAAACATAAAACTTCTAGTCATTAAAATAAGTTCCTAACCAATGAATTATATAAGGCTTACACAGGGGAGAGGTATTTGTTTGTCATTTCCTTCTATTTAACTTAAAGCTCAAAGATGCAATAAATTCTACAAATCTAACAATAATAGCCATGTCTGAAATATGATGCCAAGAGTAATGCTGTTTGGATTCTTACCAAACTCAAAATACTGTTTTCTGAAACTACCCTAGTGCATTTATAAGAGCATTTGTGGGAAAACCACATTTCTATATGTACAGCTTCCTTGTTGCACAAGAAAGGCCAGTTTTGTCTTTATCTTAAAGAGGCTTTGTCATAGAATGTGATATTTTTGAACACTTTCTCTCCTTTAAATATTCTTTTCCCTTTTTTTTTATTTTTTAGTAACTCTTCTAGAAGTTTCCCTCACAATTCTCTGGCTGATTCTTAGTTTCTTCACAGGTACTTCTTTTGTTCTTTCATTTTACTTAAAAGATTGCGTTCAATAGGTTCTGTTTTTAACCTTCTCTTTTCACTTTGCTTTCTCTTCCTCACAATCTCACATATACCCATGACTTCAATTACCAAATATTCATAATACCGTATGGCCAACCCATATCTCTATCGTAAGCTTGAGATATCAACATCTAATTGACTAGTTGCCATATTCACTTGGATGTCCCATAGAAACCTCAATGTCTACCCAACCATAAGTGAATTCACTACTCATTACATAATAAATGTTTGTTGGGGGCCTACCCTGAGCCTGGGACTGGATTAGGCACTGATGATGTAATGATCAACAAATTGCCTTTCTTTCTCCCCTCGTGAAGTTCCTTCTTCCTTTACCAGTCCTCCAACTATATTCCCTGAATCAGCACGGTACCATTATCCATCTAGTTACGCAAGTCAGAAACCTAAATATAATTCATGACTCCTCTCTTTTCTTTACAATTCATGTTCAATCATTCCCCTAGTCCTATCCATTTTCTCCTTTTTTATCTCTTAATCTGTCAATTTCTTTATTCTTTGTTACATTATATTCCATTGGCTTAGTTTAAGCCACCTTTACCTCTGGCCTGCAATGATCCCCTAACAAGTTTTTCTGTCCCAAGTTATGCTTAAAACCTTTCAATAATCTTCAATTAACTTAGAAACAAAATCCAAACTTATTACCATAATGCAAAAAGACCTGAATTAAAATTGCTTATTTATATGTCTATAAATATGAGTTATTCACCATTTAGGGCCTCCTTGTTCTCAATTTATAGCAAATTAAAATATCAGGATTTTTTTAAATCAGGATTATTATGAGAGAAACAATAAAAGGACTTATCTGTAGATGAGTACAGATACTATATGCTCTGACTTTAATTTTCTATTTATGTATAATCATTTAAAATTGCTATTAATTGAAGCTTCTGCTACAGGAACAATACTAGCCAACGTTTACCTAGCACATATTATGTATCAAGCACTTTACATATACTAATTCACTTAATCATTACAACAACCCAATGAGATAGGCACCATTACTATCCCCATGCTATTTATGTGATAACCAAGGAATCAACTAGTTTAATAATTGGCCAAAGGAAACATAGTTAGTAAGTGGGGAGACTGGTATTCCAGACAATGGTTCCAGAACCATACTCTTAACCATTATACACTATACAAAATAAAATCAGATTGAGCAAGGTATTAAATGAGGACTTTGGTTTTGTAAAGATGATACATGCTCATCATACAGACTTCATAAAGATAAAGAAGAAAATAAAAATGATCCCTAATTCTACCATCCAGAAATAACAATCATTAACAGCTAATATGATTCTAGATATCTCTTTATGCCTAAATAAAACAGATGGATAGGAAAAATAGATAAATGAATGGATAGATAATAAAAATAATGTTGTGTACTGTATCTACTGATTTATGTGGAAGATGATAAAATTTGCACTTATCTACCCTATACTGTTTTTACTTTTGTCAGTTTTATTATTACATTATTATCAATATCTATAAAATGTGGATGATTCCCCTAATGATAATTCCTCCATTATTATGTCTTAATTTAATATTTAAATGATTGTCTCCCTTGGTACCTTTTAGCCACAGTTTTGCTATTTAAAATACTTTGAGTAATTTCTTGATTGACTGGAATTTTGTCATCAAGCAGTTTTTTCAATAAGTACTATATTCACTAATTTCTTTTATGAGTGAGGATGTGTTATTGCCTACATATTAGGACAACTTGGTGGGATATGAAATTCTTGGGCAATATTTTCTCTCTCTCTCGGGGTATTAATCTGAGGGATTTAATCATTTAATGTCTTTTGACATTAAAGGAAGCTTGAAGACAATCTACCTTTGAGGTTTGCTTCTTTTGCCTACATATATTTATTTTGAAATGCAAGTAGCTTTATCAGGACATGTTACTACGGGCCATTCTGAATTAATATTACTAGGATCTTTTGGGGGCTTTTGATCTACAGATTCATGCAAAAAAATTTTCTTCTGTTATAGCTTTAATTAAGATCATATCCCATTGGTTCCAACCTTTTCTTAAGGAACACCAACTATGATTATGCTGGATCTCTTTGGGTTACCTATTTATCTAGCTTCTATTATAATTTTAGTATATTTTTCTTTTAAATTTCATTTTTATTTCCTATATACCACATTTCTGACTGTGTATTCAGTTGTGTTTATCGTATTTCTTCTGCTTCTATCTAGGCTTTTAGTTCAATAAATTTTCTACTTCTCTTCTGAACTCTGACAACTTGCTTTTTATAACTATTTAGATTGTCTTAAAAAGTCTTTTTGTAAAACTTTATGTAATTTCTTTTGCAGTTTTATTAAGAGGGAGTATACTGCTTTAATGGCTTTATGATTGTGAGAAAATTATTTGTCTAAATTTACCTGTTTCCTTTCGTGATGAAATTACCTCAAATACAATCCCACGAAAATCTGCAATTCTCTTCGCCCTACAAACACATCTCCATTCAGTTTTGAGCATTCAAATGGTCAATCTGGCTCACTCCAAATCTCTAAAAATTTATAGTCTCACTGTGCTGTGTTCTGGCAATCATGGTCTCTAGTATCCTTTTCACTCCTAAGTGTCTCCTGCAGTCTCCTTGGGCTGGATGACTATTGTAGACAATATAAAATGACATGTCCATATGACTTTTCCTTAGGCTCCACTTCTGATGTTTTATAATGAAAAACTAGGTCTCCGATGGAAAATCCCTCATTTCTTCTAAAGCCCATTCACTCCCCTCGTGTCTGCTCTCTATGAAACAAATGTTGGCTATGCATCTCATGACCATGACACTTTTTTGGGGGGGAAATCTTACTATCTGAAGAGGCATGTGTTAGCTGTCAGCACATTACATATAGGCCAATAATTCATAGCATTTTGCAGGTGTGTTTCACATTTAAGATTTGGAGTTGTGGCCATTTCCTTGTTTGGGGGAATATGATTTTTTTCTACTTTTACTCTTCACTGTAGTTTTCATTTCACTATCCTGAAATCAAGGCTCTCATAAAATTCCACAAAATAATTCTGTATATTTATTAGTAAATGTTTATTTACTGCCATCCCATTATTTACTATTTTAAAATTACTTTTTTCCCCAACTCAGTCTAAAGGTTCTTGAAGCCTATTTAACAGAGTCATTCTTTCTCTTTCATTACATTTTTGTTGCTTCTAAATCTAGGTTAAAATTCAAAATAAAAAATAAATGTGTGTAGCTGTTTCTCTGACCTTTTCTTCTTTTCTTGAATGGATTCAACTGAAAATTAATAAATATAATAATTTACTTAATATAGTTATATTAAAATGAGTTTGAAGGCCCATTCAAAAGAAATGTAATGATGATATTTAGAAGAAATTTTCAGGTGTCAACTAGATTACCTGATAATAACTTATGTAAAAATCATTAAATCTTAGATATAAAATAGTACCAGGAGCTTTGCAAGAATAAGTTGTAATCTATATAAATAAAATTCATTGTGTTTATTAAGAAATTAGTAGTCATAAAGAGATAAAAAGATGATTTGTGACACAGTTGCACGGTGATATACAGAAAACATACGACTAACAAGACAGACAATGATAAAAGCTACATAAAAGTATAAAAAAATTTCAAAGTAGCTTCTCGAGCAAAGCTCAATCCCATCTCAGGGCTTTTGTGTTTCCTACTCTTTGTCTGAGATGTTCTTTCCTCAGGTGCCTTCTCATCTCTCAGGTCTTGGTTCAAATATTATCCTCCCAGAAACCACTTTCCTCTCTTCCCTCTTCTCCTTTGTCTTTCGAATCCAGCTAAAGTAAGCGCTCCCCGCTTAGTTGCTGTCTTTCAATCACACTGTTTTCTTTGTCACATTTAATACTATCTGAAATCATGTTAGATGCTCAAGAGTTTACAGTCTGTGCCCCACATACAATAGAATGTGAGTTCCAAGAGAGCAGGAATTTTCTTTGTTACACTGTGCCATCTCCAGCGGCCGGAACAAAAGATGCTTGAAAAATATTTGCTCAAACACAAATAACAATATAACTAGATAATTAACAGTTGCGGGGGGGGAAACATGAAACTTGAAAGGTAAACTGGGGCCAGAAGGCAAATGTTTTGAATACCAGGCTAAGGAAAGGAGCTGTGCAGGAAGGTGTAAAAGGGGGAGAGATCTGAAGTGAGATCAAGAGAACCAACTTCAGAAGTCCAGTTAAAGGTGACAGAACCTCAACTTGAGAGCAGAGAGGAGATACATTCAAAAAAATTCAGATGTAATTGGTGGTAGTTGGTAGATCTGAGCAGACAGAAAACAAGAAGAGCCGAATATCAAAAGAAGTACATAAAGTCATTTCTGAAAAGCGTTTATCAAGTTTTAATGAACACCATGTGTTTTTCAAAGAAATAAATGTATTAGAAAATTGTTTTATAATGCCAGCCAACATTCTTCCCTTAAAGTTAGCATGTTACGTGTAAGTAGTGTTCTTTAGTGTCTGAAACACCTGAGACCAAGACTCTGACAACCAAATTCTAAAGCAGTTATGAAGGCTTTAAGTACTTGTGTACCAGCATGTGGTTAGACGAAGCCGCGAGAATCCAAAAGAGAATCATGTTAAAAAGTCCTATGACTGTCTTAGAGTTTGGGGCTTTTTATGAAGAGGGCCTACACAACTGAATACATGTAATCCTTGTTCTCAGATACCAGGAAAGTGGGCTGAAGGGAGAAAGTACAACCAGAGACTACTGGCACAGGGTATAAGCCTTCAGTAGTGACCAAATGATGAAACAGACAGCAAACTGCACCTCCCCAGGGTTCTCTGTATCACCACATAACGTATGGTGCTCCGTACATAGCAGTCCATATGAATGTTACTCCCTAGAGTTGTGCAGGATATATCTGCACATAGCAGCCCCCAAAGGAGCTGAATGAATAAATGAGTGAATCAGAATAAAATGAAATAGGAGATACATACACGAATGTATGTATGTATGTATGTATGGTATATATACACCAAATAAACAACCCAAAATAAAAATATGTAACCTATTAAAATATGTACGCTCTATATTACTCTGTATTAAATGCAAATTATAAGCTTAAATTATTTCCTTAATAGCCTGAAAAGTTCTACTGATTAGCATTGTCTGAATCACTCAGTCCTTTATTGCATTTCTTAATGGAAATCAGAGGAGTCATAGGACCCAAGAGGGGGCAGGACCAGAGTATCAGGACTGAATGGAAATGTCCCTACCATATTTTTGTCTCTACCCAGTATTAGTAAGGTAGGTTCAGGGACTGATCTCTTGCTTCATAATGCCTGATAGGATAAATGCCTGCACAGTCTCAGAAAAGGGCGATACTGAGAATTCGGGAAGAAAGAATTAGCCATCTAGGTCTCTCCTTTGTCTGACCCCATCTTATTTGTCGATACTACCTCCTATTCATCTTCCTCTGATTGGACTTTCCACTCTTGCACTCTCTCATTGCTCAGGCCTCTACACAAATATCCCTCAGTCATGCTTCCCTATTCTTCCACCCATTCACATAGGTTTTATTCATTAACAATACACTTCATCCACTTCCTCTAGATAACTCATTATGACAATTGTTATGGACCGAATTACAGCCCCCATATGTTCATGTGTTGAAGTCTTAATCTCTAGTACCTAGAATGTAACTATATTTCAAGACAGGGTTTTTAAAGAAGTGATTAAGTTTGAATGGGATTCTTAGTGTAGGTCCTAATCCAATCTGACTGCTGTCCTTATTAAAAGAGATTAGGACACATAGGGAGACACCAGGGGCACACACAAAGGAACTACCACGTGAGGCAGCAAGAGGGTGGCCATATACAAACGGAGGAAAGAGGCCTTAGAAGAAACCAACCCTGCCAGCACTTTGATCTTGGACTTACAGCCTCCAGAACTGTGAGGAAATAAACTTCTGTTGTAGTCTCTGGTATTTTGTTATGGCAGCCTTAGAAAGCTAATAGATTTTGGTGCTGGGAAGTGAAGTGCTGCTATAATCTAAAAATGTGGATGGAGCTTTGAAAATGTGATGAGTAAGGGGTGGAAGCTGGAAGAGTTAGAGGTGAGTGTTAGAAAAAGTTTAGATTGCCCTTGAAGAAACTGCTGGTAGAAATAGGAAATGCTAAAGGTGATTCTGATGAGATCTCAGATGGAAATGAGGAACATATTATTGGAACGGGAAGAAAGTGATCATTGGTATAAAATGGCAAAGAACTTGGCTGAATTGTGTTGTAGTGTTTTGCGGGAGGTAGAACTTGTGAGTGGCAAACGTGGATATTTAGCAGAGAGATTTTTAAACAAAGTGTTAAAGGCGCAGCGTGGTTTCTCCATACTAATTATAGTATAATGCAAGAGAGAGATCTGTTAAGCAAAAAGGAACCAAACTTGAAGATTTAGAAAATGTTCAGCTAATTTGTACTGAAAAAAATGAAAATGTGTGTTCTGGGAAAATATCAAAAGTGTGGCTAGACAATCATATGACAGAGATTAAAGGTGTGACACATGGATCCAATCAGCCGTCTCGGCAGAAACACTGCCATCCTGGACCCAAGGGGTTAGAGGAAGTGGATGAACCAAAGTCCACGGCTAGACTTCTGGGATTCTATAGATGGGTCAACAGAGCTATGTGTCTGTAAACAATATGTTGCCATTTCTCCCATAGTCAGGATTCATGGGTCCAGGATTCAAGGTGTGGAAATGGGAGCGATACTCACTATTACTCCTACTGAGCTACTAGCAAAGATTTTACTTCTGTCTCCACAACCTTATGCTCTGCTGGCCTGGAGGTTTTAGTTCCAAAGGGAGGAATGTTTCCACTAGGAGACACAATAATGACATCGCCGAAATAGAAGTTAAGATGGCCACTTGGCCACTTTTGACCTCCCCACGCTTCTAAATCGCCAGGCAAAGAGGGGAGTTGCTGTGCTGGCTGGGTGATTGAGCCCGACCACCAAGGGGAAATCAGATGCTGCAACAGAGGTCAGGAGGGGCCCATCTGGAATACAGGAGGTCCTTTAGGGTGTCTCTTAGTATGACCGTGCCTTGTGATTAAAGTCAAAAGAAACTACAACAAACCTAATCTAGGCAGGACTACTAATGGCCCAGACCCATCGAGAGTGAAGTCACCCCGCCAGGTGAAGAACCACAACCAACTGAAGTGCCAGCTGAGGACAAAGGTAATACGGAGTGGTTAGTGAAAGAAGGCAGTTACAAATACCAGCTACAGCACGTGACCAATTACAGAAATGAGGACTGTAACTGTCAGAGGATTCCTTCCTATTATGTTATAAATGCACGTGTATGTTTATATATACCTTTGTTTTTCTCCCCTCTTATCCTCTTATCATGTAACATGAGATGCACTGACTTTATATCACAGGTTTGAAGTATTGTTAATGTCACATCATAGTATTTAAGTCATAGGATATCAATAAGAGTAAACATCACCCAAGGACTTTGCTTCCTCTTCTAGGGAACTGATTAGTGCATTTTAGCTGTATGTAAGATAGTTGTGTAGTGTTGGTAAGAATTATGACCTTATTATTGTTTTCATATGGAAACTAAATAAATAAATGTATATATGAATATCAAGTTGACAAGGGGTGATTTGTGAGGGCTCATTTTTGTGTATCAGTTTGTGTGGGCTAAAGGATGCTCAGCTATTTAGCCAAATATTATTCTGAATATTTCTATGATGGTGTTTTTTGGGTGAGATTAACATATAAATTGCTAGACTTTGAATAAAACAGATTATCCTCCATGTTGGTGGGCTACATCTAATCAGTTGAAGGTCTTAATAGAACAAAGACCGACCTCCCTGAGCAAGAAGGAGTCCTGCCAGAAGACTGCCTCTGAACTCAAACTGCAATTTCTTTCCTGAGTCTCCAGCCTGCTAGCCTATTCCAGCAGAATTTGAACTTGTCAAGCCTCCACAATCACATGAGCTAATTCCTTAAAATAAATCTCTCTTTCTCTAGAGAGATAATAATATAGATAGATAGATAGATAGATCAATTGATCTATCATCCATCCATCCATCCATCTATATCTTTAATTCCCTGGAGAACTCTAATACAACAACTTTTACCCATATAGGTTCCTCCTTTTCTGGATATATCCATATGTGTGTGTATGTTTGCATGTTTGTGTGTGTGTATTTCTATATAATCCTGCTATTACTCTTAACTTATACAACATTTAAGCCTTTTCTTCCTAATTAGACAATAATTTGCTTAAGGACCATGATCATAGCTTAATATCCTTTGTTTTTTCCCCCTCATCAGTTCGCAGCTCTTGTTAGGTACTCAAAATATGTTTGCTAAATTGAATCGAGAAACAAGGAGGATACGAAGAATATTCTATCTAAAACAACTTAGGATCTCAGTTAGATAGAGATAGGTAATTCTTCCCTGAGATATAGAGAAAATTTTTGTTGACTATATTAAGGTTTCTGCAAGAGAAATTGACTACTGGGTATTTTTAGTCTTCCCAATATGCCCAGCATCAGCCCTCCAGCTCATTCAAGGGAACAACATGGCTCTGTAAGTCACGATTTGGTAACCTTGTGGCTATTTATCTGTAAACGCATTTTTCTTTTTCATCATTTGTGCACACCATTTATAAGTGATGATATTATTCTATGATTATTCAAGTGCTTCCCATAACACTCTCAAATAAAATGGTCAGTCCGTAGGGCCACTTACATCATACTTTCAGATTCTACTGCACAAGCACCAACTGCTTTTGTGACATTGACGAGTAGAGCTTGGTTTATTCCAACGAGGAGGTTTACGAGTGGCTGAATGCCACCACACTTCCGGACCAGGACTCGGTTTTCATATTCTTGGCAACACTCTCCCAACGCGCCAACCACGTTCACAAGGACTTCTTCGGGCTGGTCAGTTAAAAGTCCCACCAAAGTTTCGATGGCTTTGTATTCCCGAAACCTAAGTTTATCACAAGAAAAAGAGATCGGAGGTAGGAAAAGAGGAGAACAATATTATTTTTCATATAAAGTTAGCTGATGATAACATTAATCGCTAAAAATTACTACTGCCAACTATATGCTCGATCCATCCATCCTTACAAGAACCCTATGATTTGTATCCTATTATAATCCCCATTCTCAAAAAGTTAATCTGGAGCTTGGTACATAGTGAAGCTGGCGTCCACACGTAGCCATCTGTGTGCCCTTAACCACTACACTGCACAACCTCTAAGGCAACTACAATTTCTTCCAAATTTGAGCGGCAACTATTCCACTATGCTAAGGGCTATTTCCCCACGTTACAGAGACCATTTTACACAAACAAAGCCAAATAAACCTATTATGTGTTAAACTGGACATGTGAATTTCTTATTAAAGAAAATCATCACACCGAGACAAAGAAGATTTGCCTCAGAACATCCATCACTGTGTGAGAACTCTAAAAATAAATGGAGATAAATTTGAGCATTAAATTAAATCAGATGGTCATAAAGTTTACAAAGACTTTGAAAGTAAATGAAATCACATTTGAAGATGACTACTCTTTAAGATTAACTGGTTAGTTGGCATTTAGCTCACTCATCCTGTTTATCTTTAGAAAAGAGAGAAAAATGGAACCACTTGTGGATCTCTTAAGATTCAGTGGAAAATTCATCTTCTCACCTTGACAGGTGTCTGCAGGAAGTATCAGAAATGCTTCACATTTAAATGGCTGCCCATATGCAAAACAGCTCATTTGGACAGATTATCAGCAAGCCCCAGAGCCCTAATGAGGCATAGAAAACCACTGCCAGGAGGTGGGGTGGGAAATAGTGGCCTTTCATCTCTAAGAATTTAATTCCGCCAATTTAGTCCAAAACGTACATCTATGAAAACTATAGCAGTAACATTAAAATGGACTCTTTCTTACAGTAGCATTAAATTACAAGAATGTGTTTTGGTGGCCATATTTTCATTACAGAATGTGGAATGCCTTCTCTTACTTGGTCACATTCTCTTTGCTGATGGAACATTTCCATATTGCCCCTGTGACAGCAGCCAAACGTTTTTTATTGTCGGTGTTATTGAGCAGACTGGCCAGGGGTTTAAGTCCTCCGTGCAGCCTAACCAGGTCACGAGTTTCCTCATCTTCAGCACACTACACAAAAAATCAAATCAGAAGCTGTCAGTGATCAAGGCATACCAAGATCTCCGTGATTATTAAAGAGGCTGTCATTCTAGTAACTATAAAACTTCTTTTCAGAGAGTACCGTTTTCTGAAGGCACCTCCAAGTAAAATATAACTCTTCTCTACACTGGCAGCTATCTGACAGTCTCTCTGCTAGGTTTTGGCCATGTCTAGCAGTTTCTGCACATTTAGCAATTTTCTCAAGCCAGCTCTGAGGTACCCGGGTTTCCACCAAGACAGACAGAGGTTGGTAAATCTAGAATGTCACATGCATCAATGGAGGATTTCTGCAGTGATGCAACCAGAATCTTGGGAAAACATAGTAGATAGATTAGTGACAGGGATTCAGTCAGATCTTTAATGACCCCCCAAATCTAAGAGATAAGGAATTTCCCCCAACAGAGTTTCTATGTCCAGTGGGTTATAACAATAGCAACTGACATTTTATTCAAACATGTTTATCCATATGTTTGTATCATCTTTCGAAATAAATATGCACCACATAGGTGATCCCAACTGATCAACCTTCCTAGGTTATAGAACAAGATGATGATTTACTACAGGTTTGCTATTATCCTAAGCATACAGCTGGGCTCTGAGGCCACATGATACAGATGCATGTCATACAACATCCATGAGAACCACTAGAGGAAATCCTCATCATAATACACCACGAGGCACCTGCCATGTTTATCTTCCATTTGCGACTTTCTGTTCTGGTTCAGCTGCAACTTTTAAAAATTAATCACTATTTCTATCCAACCTGTAATGGTTTCTCATATGGGGCACATATACAAGTCAAGACATATCTTTGTTACGAGCTGAATTGTGCCCTCAAAACTCTTTTTAAGTTGCAGCTCTAACGCCTGTACTTCAGTATGTGACCATATTTGAAAACACAGTCTTGAAAGAGGTAATTAAGGTTAAACGAGGTCATTGAGCTGGGCTCTGAAATCCAATCTGGCTGATGTCCTTATAAGAAGAGGCTACTAGGACACAGAGGAAAGATCATGTAAAGATGGAGGGAGAATGACACGAAGATGGCCATTTACAAGCCAAGGAAAGAGTCCTCAGAAGGAATCAGTTCTGTCGACACCTTGATCTAGGACTTCTAGCCTCCAAAACTATAGGGAAATAAATATCCACCAGGCATTTAAGCCACCAGTGCATGATATTTTGTTATGGCAGCCGCGGCAAACTAATACAACCTTCTACTAACATGTACCTCTTCTCTATCTTTTTGATGCACTCTCACTTTGCATATTTTAAAACGCATTCCTCTAAGAAATCTATTCTGATTAGACAGAAGCTGGCCTGGCCAGTAACCAGCCATATACTAATTTATCAAGGCCATCTTTTCTTCCCCTTTATCATTTTAATCTGTTTTCTGGCATACAATAAGTCCTCACCTAACATCATCGACAGGTTCTGTGACTTGAAGTGAAACGATGTGTAACAAAATCAATTTTACCATAGGCTAAGAGTTAAGTTACTATAGCATCTCATCGACATTATAATGAAATAATGTTGAATGAAACAATGTTATTTGAAGATATCCTGTACTATGAAATTTATAACCCATATAAAGTTAACAAAGATTAAAGTAAATAAATTAAAAAACAGATAAAACAGGAACACACACACACATTTGTACTCATTCATCCACCTTGTCTTGGTAGGAGATAGATTTTCCAAGACCACTGTGTTTGAATGGGATATATGAAAAGCAATATAGAAGCACCGTACACATATTTAGTCATTTTATACTGACTAAATCATTTTAGCAGACAAAGATACATGTGTCTTATAGAATTGCAAATAATCAGACAGGTTGAAGCAGGTTGCTCTCTGAAATTTACAGGCATCTGTCACTAGCACTAGACAATGGTTCTCAGACCTATGTGTGCATGAAAATCCCTGGAGGATCTTGGAGAAAATGCAGATTCCTGAGTCCCATCCCCAGAGAATGAGGCCTCGTGTTTAGAAGCACCACCTCAACCTACAGGAAGACCACCAGGACTGGGTGGAGGGTCCCCTGTACCTGGTAGATGGCCATGGCACAATGCTCCTGCAGTTGCTCATTCTCACTATTTAGGTTCTTTACTAGATTTTCAATTATCCTTTCTGCTTTGATTGCAGCTCGGTAGTTTTCCTAGGAATATGAATTTAAATATTGATATGTGCATAATGCACACATATAAGTATTTACATTTATTAATAAGTACACTAAATAAACTTTCTAAGTAAATACATTAAAGCTCAAGGTTCACATAAGGGTGTAACAATAAGAGAACTTAGTCAACATGTTCAAAAAAATATCACATAGATAACAATTTAATTAATGTTCTATTAGTATTTTGATCTCTTTCTAATAGGATACTGACTTCTTGTGGGGGAAAATCCTTAGCAGTCATGATAACCTTACAAATTGTTTTTCGGCTGAGAAAGGCAAAGAGAGCGGAGCTGGCCTGGGTACCTCTGATGCGCATTCTTGCAATGTCCCCACCACCGGAATCAGCATGTTTTCATGAGACGTCTTCAATAACCGAGCCAGCAAAGGAATACCCCCCGCCTTGCGGATGGCTTCTTTATTCGTATAGCTCTTACTGCAGCTCCACAGCGCCTGCGCCCCACAGCGGGCCACTTCCACGTCTCTTTCGTCATACAAACTCGATTGAACAGGCTCTGTGGCGTTCTGTGCACAGTCAAGAAGAGCAACCTACGAGAACAAACACGGTATATGTGGGAATCTTTAAAATAAAAGACTACATCCAATAACAGCCACAGGCTTGCTACCAAGCTCACCTCAATCAAAACTAAGAATATTTTTAAAAACTAACGTTCATACTACACAGCAGCCAGAGAAAGCAAAGACAGTATTTTCTTAACATGGCTCTAACAGTTACGTTAGTAAGATTTGTAAACCACATCCTCAGCCCTGGCATCTCAGGAAAGTAGGCTCCCTAAAGCCATTAGAACTGTCTGATGAGAAATGACTGGCCACACTCTCTTAAAACCCTGACGTAGCATCCCACCTGCACTACTGAAACCAAGCAAACCAAATGGCACAGATGCCAGGATCCCCTTTTCTTTGGAAAAACCAAAGTTACTGGAGACCTTAAGAAAAGGCAGTTTATATGGATATAGCAATATGTCAGGGGGCCCCAAAGAGGAAGTAAAGCAAGACCCCCAGAACTGTCTGTATCCAACACATGTCTACACCATTCTCCTCTCTCTCTCTGCAGGCCAAATTCCATGGATACTGCCCATATAATCACGACCACCAATCCCGAGTTTAGAAGGGAGTAGCCCAGACTAAGTAGAGTCTTTGATTCCTAATTTCAAATTCCTGGGAGAGATATGTGGAACCAGCTTGAGTCAGGTGGACGCCTGTGGTCTAATTAGTTATGGCCCAAGGAAGGACAGGGGTGAGGAGAATTTACATGGGTTCAGGTATCGCAATGTGAGGAAGATATTCTAAAACAATGGGATTGAACACAGGGCAGAGAGACTAAAAGTATCTGTGGACTACAGTTATTCCCTCTTATCTATATGAAGTCCAGATTCCATAGCTCATCGGTTAAGACCCTGTGTGATCACTGTGGTCCTCCACCTTCACCTCTCACTGTGCAGCCAGCCCATCTCTCCCTAGGTCTGGCCACATTAAACCACTTGCAGTTTCTGAACACGTAGTGTTGTTTCTAGCTCTGGGCCTTTACTAACGTGACTCCATCTTCCTGAAATGCCTGTCCCTGGTGTGTCTGCCTGACAAATACCTACTCATCTTTCAAGACTCAACAAAGACAACATCTTTTCTTTCCAGTTTCTCTTGACTCTGCTCCCTCAAGTAGGATCCATTGATCACCCCCTCCCCTTTGCTCTTCCACTATTCCTAGTACTGACTTCCATAAAATACCTAATACTCACCCCATCACACTTATACTTTTGCTTATACACCCCCTTCCCCCACCACTGTGAGACTGTGACATGTCTATGGTCAGGAACATACATTTAAAAAAAATTATTTATTATTATTATTATTATTATTATTGCCTACAGCACCTGGTCTTCCCAGGTGGTCTCCCATCCAAATACTAACAAGGCCCGAACCTGCTTAACTTCAGAGATCAGACTTCGGGCTTATTCAGGGTGGCATGGCCGTAGACCATAGACCATGGCTCCACTGGGGCGCAAACCCAGGATCTTCTGTGTAAAGCAGACATGCTAACCGCTACACTATGGAACCACGTCCAGGAACATACATTTTTTATATTCATAATTCCACCAGCTAGTTCTTTACTTGGTACACATTTCAAGAAATGTTTGAAATGGTTTTCAATGAAAGTGTCAAGTATGCTACACATACAGAGGAACATGAAAACTGGCCACAGAATTCACAGAGCTAGATTCGGCAATACACCCATGCCTGATGCATTCTCCCTGCCTACTCAGACTTTGGGTCTTCTGCCCAGTCTTCTGCCCAGTCTTCTATTAGGTGTGTCTCTCCAGAGACTGACCTTCATCCAGGTGCTCCAACCTCACTGTGGCCAGTGACCTTCTGCCTTCTCTGATCCTGACCTTGGTGCCCTTGCTCTGATGCCATAAGCAGTTCACTGATCCATCTCTGCATTGGTGACCTCCCTCATTTCCAGTTTTCCCTGCGGACTTTACCATCCCCACCCCATACCTAATAAACAAAAGTGAATACCCAATCTCTGTCCTTCTCAGATGTGTTCTCGACCCAGCAATTATGAGTTTATTATTAGTCTATCCATTATTGGTCTTTCCTGTACCTGATTCAGCTATTATTTAAAATTAAATTAAAATGTGTGTCATTAACATGACTAAGTTAGTGCAATCATACAAATTCCAGGCCTTGAAATGTGATGCATAAAACTTCCCTAAAAACATATTTTAGTTTCACATTACGTTATTCATTCTTATAATTTAATGGGAGTAGTTTCAGTGGAGAGCCACATCAGCCTACCATGTAATTTCATTATTTAAACAGAACAATGACAATCACAGTAATAATTACCTCTTCCCCCAAGATTTTATAAAATTTTGTAAACATATACAAAAGCTGAAAGAATTATACAGCAATATCCATACACCCACCACCTAGATTCTATAATTAACATTCTGCCATATTTGTTTTATCACATAGCTAAGCATCATTCATCTATCTGTCCATATATAAATCCATCTTATTTTTGAAGCATGTAACTATCATTTACAGTGCTCTACAGATTACAAATGAAAACAAAGAATCTCTTTCAGTAAATTTCTGAACACATTTTACTGTGCATGTATTCACATTATTTTTCCCCAAAAAATAGTATTTATTTATTTATAGAATTTATTGATCCCAAATCTATTGCATTTGGTTATGTCACTTTTAATTAGGAATATTTTCCCTGCCTTTTCCTGTTTTTGTTTTTTATTTATGACCTAGAAATTTCAGAGTTCAGGTCAGATAATTTAAAAACTGTCCAAGTCTGAATTTGTCTGATTGCTTCTTCATGGCTGCATTCAGGTTAAACATTTTTGGCCAGAATATTCCACAAGTGATGTCGTACTTCCCACTGTATCCATTAGGAGGCACTTAGTGCCAGTTTGTCCTGTTATTGATGATGCTAAATTTGATCACTTTATGATAGTGTACACTAGATTTCCCCACGGAAAAAAATACAACTATCCCCTCTGTTCTTACTAAGTAATTTGATATAATAAGTATGATATTTTTGAGACTGTGTGAATATCCTGTTAAATCCATATTATGATTAACCTTTTTATATGCGTAATGTATGGTACTAAATTCTATGGATGACACTAAGATGAATAAGACATGTTTCTCATCTTAAGGAACTTAAAATACAGAAGTGGTGACCTCTAGTATAGTAAAAGCTGTGGGAGAGACACACTATCTGTCGATCCTTACCTAGAAGGTTAGAAATGCATTTCCATATTACACTTTATTAAGGTCTTTCCTGCCATGCAAGGGTGTTAAGGAGAGTTTTTTCTTTCAGCGATAGTTATTGAAATAATCTTTTTTTCTGATTATAAAAGTAATACTTCTATGACAAACTGGCAAATGTGGTAAAATAGAATAAAAATTTGGTAATCACCTCAGATCAAACCCCTGTGAACAATTTTCAATTTTCAATTATTTCAAATGTCTTTTCTGTACTTGTTAGGTAGGTCTTTAAAAATTGAGACCATAGATGCCATCAATTTTTAATCCTATTATAGTTTATATAATATTAAATACACATTTATT
>NW_006443566.1:475578-476443 GCF_000325575.1 Pteropus alecto
AACACCACACTGGAGGTCAAGAGCTACCAACCTGCTATGCACTGCACAGGCTCTCACCACCCATCACCAACACTGCATGCGCACATGCATACACGCACACACACGCACACGTGCGCACACCCACATACACACACACACTACATCCCTACCAATGTAATAGGTGAAAATTACATGTATTTTTTTTAATTTGTATTTCTTTGCAAAATAATGTTGAACATGTTTTTTAGCCACTTGCTAATATAAATATACAAAAATAGTTTTCAAGGACATGGTATACCAAAAGAAGATTCCCAGAACACACCCGTGGTTATCTAATGTCCGGGAGTGGCCAGGAAGGACAGCAGGGAGCTGACATCCCGGTGGCAGCTGGTGTGCTGATGAGGATGTCGGTGGTACTCACAAGTTTGGTGATGCCCCCGTGATGCCTCACTGCCCGCCGGGCTCTTTTAAACTTGGCAACATTCGCAATTGTCTCAGCTGCCAAACATTTCAGACTCTTATGTGGAGAATCAAGTATATTAACCATAATTGGTAAGCCCCCAAGGTCAACAATATTACGTCTGATTTGAGGATTATGACTGATTTCCTTCAGGATTTTTAATGAACCAATCTAAAGGAGAAAAAACGTTATAGATGAATTGAGCGCTTACTATAGAACTTGTGCTTTATTTTTAAAAATTCCGAGTCAACTAAAAATCCTTCCCCAATTCTATTCCCAGGTGTTACACATAGCCTCCATATTTTCCTTCAATTATATATATATAATTGAATGTATATATATATATACACAATTTTATATATTTTATATGTTTATATATGTATATATATACACAATTTTATATATATATTGCAGATGAATAAGTAT